>NC_056447.1:26714703-26915762 GCF_018296145.1 Oncorhynchus tshawytscha | reverse complement strand
GTTTCATGCTCACTTAGGTACCAAATTAATTGACAAAATTCACATTAGCTCTGTATTACATTGACCACATGCTGATACAGTGACAACCATGAATATGGATACACTGCTAACAGACAACTAAGACAGTGTTTCATGATAGGGTAAGAAGGCTAATGTTGCACAGGATTGCAAAACACAACACTTTAGTACTTTGGTAACAAGGTGATTTGGAACAACACATTCAAAATAGTTTGTCCTGACAGCGGCAATCAGTCACTCAGATAGTTGTCTAAACATACATATTTCCAGCAAGAAAGTTCTTTAAAAAAAAGAGGTGATGAAGAGGGTATGCGTGAGACAGAAACTTGTCGATAAAGTTTTGCAGAAAGGCATATATTACAAATATTAATACCATCTCTACCTTATAGCAGAAAGGTTGACTTTGTCTTGCTGTGAGCTAAAACACTTAATTGTTGTATGCAAATGAGAGCAATTACAAAGCTTTTAGGTGAAGAGATGACAGCTGAGGTTGGTTTCATTGCAGGCCTCACCAAACAGTTGTCATGGAAACAATGTAGAATAACCTCACTGCCAAATAATTGAGGGTATTATTGTAGACATAGCATCTCAGTATGGTTACGTTTGTAATAATGCCTATGTATTTAAACATCTGCCATATATTCCGTACATTTTTTGTTGTAAATAGTGTAAATAATGAATGGTAACACCATGAGAGTCTGGGGATATGTGATTGAACAATGCTAGATATGTAGCCTGCTTTACGCCTTAACACATTAGTGTCTGTTAATGATATTTATTCTATTGTATCTATTCATTATAACCTGGTAAAAAATGTCCAATGGAAATGTCACATTTATTGATTAGAGAAGGGAAATTAATATTGCTATTTGTGCTGCCTATTAACAACTCCTACAGTTCCAATTTAAATTTTGTTGTGTAATCTCTGGATCCTATAATACCAATCATTGCAATGATAATGATACCATCAGTATCATATTGACAACCATCATCATCTTCACCACGCACAACACTGATGATGACCAGACTGTGAAGTGGTGATGGATTCAAGGCTTTAACAGGCAATTTTCAATAATATTATTTGAGATGATAATGATTTCTCTCCAAAATCAAATGCATTCTCTACCCCTTTCTTTGTTTACGGCAAATTAAGGGGAATTACCCTATGAATGCCACCAGCATACCAAATAAAAATTGTAGACACAAATTGATATTTCTATGGCAATTTATATTACAATTACTCTTGTGGAGGCTTTCATGAATTAAATATGAGTTCTGTCTGAGAATTAGATGTTATGAAGGTAAATGACAAGAGGAGCCTGTAATTGAGGTGGCGGCAACATGGGCCTACTGAACTAATCCCTGGCTGGGTCATGTGATAGGCTGTCCTCCAATGGCAGGAGTTCTTTTTGCCACAAAGCCAGGGCAGCTGAGAAAATTGATTTCTCATCTGAGCTGTATTTGATAGCTTTTGAAATCAGAAATTGAAATTAAGTAACCTACGCCCCGTCATTACAAAAGAGCAGATTAACATTGCAACAGTGTTTTCTATATGCAGTGCAAGCCTGCCAAGGTACATTTCTAAATAGATCTCTCTCTCTCTCTCTCTCTCTCTCTCTCTCTCTCTCTCTCTCTCTCTCTCTCTCTCTCTCTCTCTCTCTCTCTCTCTCTCTCTCTCTAAGATCTCTCTCTCTCTCTCTCTCCTCTCTCCCTCTCTCTCTCTCTCTCTCTCTCTCAGTAAAGTTGATTGAAGTGCCTGTTTGAATCATTTATAAAAAGTCCATCAAAATAGGAGTGAAAATAATGCATTTCTGACTGATGGTGCAAGTAATGCTTGTCTTGTGATGCCTCCAAAAGCACAGAATTGTTTTATGTGAGAAATGGACCACACACTTAATTCTGAATGTGAGTAAAAAAGTATGCTTTTTTGATTCTCAAATGAACATTGCTTATCATACACCCTCATTGTTTGGTAATAGTTTTTTGCTTTGACATGAACTATTAGCTTTCAATGATGCACATTTTCAGGCAGACAGTTTCTTTGAAACGGTTAGATTTTTTAATCACAGGGGTAGAATAATGCATTAATATGTTTAGAGAAATAGATAGATTTGTTCTCATGCCAGATCAGTCAACCAAGAGTGCATGTCTTAGGGATGCAATGGCTTTTCAGTCTCAATGGACACATTTCAGTAATCAACTCAAAACCACAAACTTTGGCCTTTGCAAGTGCGTGGTGCAAGCGTTATTATTAAAAGTAATTGTTTAATCAAACAATCATTTTAATTTCAGAAAATAAATGTTATGGTTAGTTGTAATATTGGAGAAAAATAGACCGACACAATTTCTCTCTGGTAATTATTATTAGCTTAAAATACAATTATATCAAATCTCGATAATTGATTCCCCTCAATTGTTTAGATATAGCCTACGATATTGATTGGTTTATGAGTATTGAATGAGCTAAACAAGTTAGTGTGTGTTAGTGAAAGTGAACAAGGTAGTTGATTTATTTGACAAAAGACACACTGAAACAGATGTTACTGCAGGTGGACAAGAAGATCAATAGACGGTGGAGAGCAGCTAGATAGTTACCTGAGATGGCGGAACTTGTAGCAGATGTTAAACAGACTGATGCTTGGGTAGGCAGATCAATGGACAGGAGGCAGATGGAGGAGAACATGTAGGAGCGTGGGGAGGAAGTTTACTAGACAGAGACATGAAATAATGGGAGTCACATTTGATATGCAGATGGGCACCTGTCCACAAAGTCTCCCATCTACAAAACAAGGAAATAATAGGTTGCAACTTGGGAGGAATATTTTTGAAACCTTTACTCTACCTCCTCCACTGACTACAGTGTCATAATAATTACTGCTAGATTTAGTCCTTCACTGTCACTGTCAGGACTGTGTGAAATCATTTAATGTCCAAACTTTATTCCTCCCAACAACTTCCCCATGATGACCATTAACAGCTTCGTGAATTGTGAGACTCAGCGATTTCTGTGCTTTAAAACGGATCTAATTAGCCACTGGTAACGAGTATCACGTCAAGCTGTGAAAGAACCCACTATCCCCTTTGGCTCCTATTAGTTGCTCAAAGACTCAAGTCCCAGGATATCTCGTGGACGTGAGTTACATTCTACGTTTCTCCATTCAGATAGGCAATCCATTGCATTTGGCTAGATAATCATATTGCCTCAATATTGTATTATTTGCCTAAAAGGTTGCTTGCAAGCATAATGCAATGGTTTGATTAATTGACAGACTCATGGTAAAATGTAATTATAACACTGTATATCCATGGGTCAACTAACAGTCATCAGCCGTAGGTCAAAAATGGACCTGTCGCATATGTACTGTATTATGCCATGAATTTACTTGACACAATGAGGAATATCTCTGCCATATTGAACTCACAATTCAACATAAACAGGCAGTTTCAGTCTCTCTATTTCATACTCCCCTTCCACACATACACAGTCACTCAAACACGGATCCCCTACATGCCATGTCCCAGTGGCCTTGCTGTCCGAGAAGCAACTTGAACTAGGCGATAACCTGACAGACTTTATCTTGTCTTGTCTGGGTCTCAGTGAAGCCTGAAGAAGACACTTCAACTGTAAGGCATCCCCCCCAGAGTCCTAACCTTCCCCTCATCTCCCCTCGGCAGCCTCAGTGGCTGGGAGATGTCCGCGGCCTGTTGCTTATTGATGTTTCTGCATGTTTTATGTCTATCTGAGATATGACGGCCCTGACACAGTGCTGATTTCAATCAGCCTGCCACACCGCACACAGTCTGACAGCTGGAGAAAGTAAGACAGAGAAAAAAAGAGAAGACATAATCTATGGGGATGTCATTGGCTCAGATCAGGACCGGCCTTGTCTCTGACCGGGGGACTCTCCTCCCTTCTAATGAAAATGTTTCATTCACATCTCAAATGAACGTGCTCCATGCCTCCCTGGCTGATGAATTCAATAGAAGAAAAAAGAGAAACGAATAGGGAGGGAAAGAAATGCAGCTTTTGTCAGATTGGAGAGGCAAGAAGAGAAAAGGACCCCTGAGCCAAAGGTTCTGACACTGCATCAATCCCTTTAGGGGTGAGGCCTGCTGGACCAGCTCTGGCTGAAGATTACTTCAGCACATCTGAGGGAGGACTGCTCTATCTATTTCACACATCATATGCAGACAACAAGCTTGTATGGTCCGGATCCTGAGATGCCCACTAAATTCGGGTCTGAGATCATTCCATGGAATGAGGGAACCCATCCAAGGCAATTCAGTTCCAAACCATTGACAGAGCCCAGTGAAGCCTTGAGAAAAGAGGCTCCCTCATTTTTCTTTATAACACAAACTAGAATAATATACCATTGATAATCCCAATAAATCTCCTCACTCGCATATTGAAGCACATGCACACATATCCCAATAAGACTCTCCTATGCAGCTGTTTCGCCTCGGTTCAAATCCCCTTACGTTGCTGTTAATTGTGACTGATTGTTGTTATCAATAAAGTATTATTAACTCACACCTAAAAAATGTGGTGTGATGCTGGGGTTTGATTTAAAGCAAGACTCAGTGTCAGTCTCAAAATTAAATGCAGACTGAAAAAAAATGTATGTCCCATATTCTGGGCTTGTCTTTGTACATTTTTGATCACTTTTCTTGCAAACTATCAGTATATGTATTTGTGTTTATTTGACTTAGTATATTACCTTTGTACATGTATGTGTTATTAACTGTTTGTTATGGGTTTTTTTACGCATTTGTATGTTCACCATCTAAGAAACGTATTCAAACAGCAAGAAACTGGAATGATGATATTGCTTCCTGAATAAGTACGGTCATATAGGTTACAGAGGACATGCTTTAATACCAATAGACAAATAATATCTGCTCGGCAAAACTTATTATTGCTATCACAGTTTATCAAACACTTTCTTTCCGCTTGAAAAATGACAACTTTCTGAATTATAGAGATATAAAATGAATAGTATTAGCCCCAATACTTCATGTTGAGTGTATTTCACTTCCAGGGTTTCACGGACCAAATTTACTATAATGAGATTGCTACAAACAAAGAATAAATTAGCTGTCATTGAATTACTTAAATTTCCTTATTCTAATAGAAAACTGTGACAAATGTCGTGCTTCTCTCTATGTTTGGTTACAGGCTTCACAACATGTTAGAATGGATAATTGATCCATCAAAAAACATCAAGCAATGGCATTAAACGCCTTGAGACTACAGCACTGAACATGCAGAAAATCACATTTAACCCCATGTTGACTAAAACACTCCCTTGCACTGTCGATCAAGCATGTCTCTCCTTGACAGCTCTGTTCGCATGTTGTTAAATAATCGAAAAGGAGAAAAAAAAGAAACATGAAAGAAAAATCTGTCTCAGAGGAACTGTCACAAAGAAAAGAAAATGCCAGGGGGGGCGAGGAATGCCTTCAGTCACCCGGCTTTTCACATTTTAATTTCAGTCTTCAGGACTGACTCATGGTAGCGCCTGAGTGAGCGGGGCCTGGGAGTCAGGGCCCTGTGCTGACCCCTGTGCATAGACAGACCCAGAGAGATGTCAGACGGGAGCTCCCGAGGATCACCAGGCTGCCAAGCGCTTTGAAAGCTGCTGCCAATTCAGCCTAAGTCTCAGCTGAATGGCCGCCACAGAGAAGGGGAGCGACAGCAATAAAAACAGGTTGCAAAAGGAAGAGAATTCGCTTTCAAAATGTATTTGGCCTTTGACCTTGCATCCAACCCTTTGCCCACTGTCTTTGAAGCTGAGCAAATTTTTTGAGGGACATTGAAAAAATTGAGGGTTTTGGGGTTGGACTTGGGGCCTGTCAGTATACATATATTAATAATCTGACAGCTACATCTGCTTTTGAGGGCCAGCCATGACAGCTACACAATGGCCGTCCTCGTACATGTCTAGCCTCCCTGTCTGAACAACACAGAGAGTTTATTAAGACATCACAGTCCTGTGAAGTATGGATTTAACACCAGTCTCTGTCACTTACTGTATTAGCCATATCAAAGTTCCCAACTAAACAATGAAGGCTTCACATGCAACCTGCTACTTTCGTTTCTCAGGAAGTGATGTTTTAACGCACAGTATGCAATCTAATCTTTCATGTCTAAATGTTATGTGATCAAAACTACCTCTAACTGATTTATGGATTTTTTAAACGAAAATGTGTCATTAGAAATGCTATATCATTACATGAAAATGCTTATAATGTAGCAATTAAAAAAGGTATTCAAGAAAATGTCCAAAAAATATAGCCGAAATAAAGGGCTTACTGGCCCAAAGAGAGATAGAATACTAAATTGCTAGAGGAGTCTGTCTGTCTGTCTGTCTGTCTGTCTGTCTGTGAAAGTCCGCCCCTCAGACAGTGGATCAGTCCATTGAGAGACACAGGGAGAGGGGTCAGAGGGAGCGCAGGTAATTGAGGTGTCCCCTCCCCACCCTTTTTTCCAGGGCTCCTCAACCCATTCTCTCACCCCGGTCCTATCCACACAGCGGGCACAATTACGCTCCCCATCACCCCTCCAGCTGGCCCCCATGATCCTGCACTTCTCACTAAACGCGGCTCCGCTGGCCCCTCCCTCTTAACATCGCAGCACCCGCTCTAGGGGAATGGGGGAGGCTGCACATTAGACCATGGAGAAGGAACTTAGAGTGCTCTGTTTTACAGGCAGCACTTGGCAAAAACAGTGAGAAATTGAGCTACAATGTAGGTAACACATTGAGTATCGATAAATGTCTGTTTGCAGATGTTGGGACTTGTGTTATTGGAGAACCAACACAGATACACAAACATATGTCTGTTGAAAATAAAATGGCATTTCTTATAACAGTGTCTTAATACAATAAAAACAATATAAACCGTATAACATATGCTAATGCTAAAGTGCCCTTTTACCTATATATATTGTATCATAAATGTAGCAGCAATCAACATCTTGGCTAATTGAGTCACAACAAATAGATTTCAATACCCATGTGTCCATTCATATTTCTCCAACAATCTCGACGTGTCTCTAGATAGACTTCAGCTTATAATCCCATCCCTTCACATTAATGAGAGGGAAGCCTCTACTGTGCATTATTACCTGAAATAATACCATATGGTAAAATGTAAACACATCTGCATATTCATGTCGTAACTTCATCTGTTTAATTAGTTCCAGCAAAGCAGTTTAGCCTCCTTGGCCCTCCCTGTCAAAGCAGCGCTGCTACAGCCGTGCCCGGCTGTCGGCCCTGACAGTTCTTCATTGTTCAACTGACGCTCATGCCCTGCCAGTTTAATGCCAGGTGCTTTCTTACAGGCCATGGATCAGGTGGGCAGAGTGTAGGGGGTGCTGTCACATTGATGGCAAACCTGACACATTCCTCCCTAACAAGGAGACCAGATACCAGTAATTTCACAATGATTTTATTATATCTCAACATGGCTTTTATAAACACCTAGGTACAGTACCTTATACCAAAATTATATAGTTTTGCTGACATGCATCAGATTTCAGTAACATGTCTGATAATGCGTCTCAACTTTGAGAAATCACAATGCAAGATAGCACAACATATTGGCAATATATGGGGCAGCAGTTAGCCTAGTGGTTAGAGCGTTGGCCCAGTAACCGAAAGGTTACAAGATCGAATCCCTGAGCTGCCAAGGTAAAAATCTGTCATTCTGCCCCTGAACAAGGCAGTTAACCCCCTGTTCCTAGGCTGTCATGTTAAATAAGATTTTGTTCTTGACTTGCCTAGTTAAGTTAAATTACATATAACATATACTGTGTATTAATTTACACACATATGTCCTCTGAATACTGGAAGAATACCTTGAGGAGAATCTAAAGGGTTCCTGCTATTTCATCAAACCGACAACATATATTTGATTTGAATACAGGAAAAAATTTATATACAGTTGAAGTCGGAAGTTTACATACACCTTAGCCAACTACATTTAAACTTCACAATTCCTGACATTAACGCCAGTAAAAATTCCATGTCTTAGGTCAGTTAGGATCCCCACTTCATTTTAAGAATGTGAAATGTCAGAATAATAGTAGAGAGAATTATTTACTTCAGCTATTATTTCTTTCATCACATTCCCCAGTGGGTCAGAAGTTTACATACACTCAAATAGTATTTGGTAGCATGGCCTTTTTAAATTGTTTAACTTGAGTCAAACGTTTTGGATAGCCTTCCACAAGCTTCCCACAATAAGTTGGGGGAATTTTGGCCCATTCCTCCTGACAGATCTGGTGTAACTGAGTCAGGTTTGTAGGCCTCCTTGCTTACACAGGCCTTTTCAGTTCTGCCCACAGATTTTCTGTAGAATTGAGGTCAGGTCTTGTGATGGCAACTCCAATACCTTGACTTTGTTGTCCTTAAGCCATTTTGCCACAACTTTGGAAGTATGCTTGGGGTCATTGTCCATTTGGAAGAACCTTTTGCGACCAGGCTTTAACTTCCTGACTGATGTCTTGAGATGTTGCTTGAATATATCCACATAATTTCCCTCCCTCATGATGCCATCTATTTTGTGAAGTGCACCAGTCCCTCCTGCAGCAAAGCACCCCCACAACATGATGCTGCCACCCCCGTGCTTCACGGTTGGGATGGTGTTCTTCAGCTTACAAGCCTCCCCCTTTTTCCTCCAAACATAACGATGGTCATTATGGTCAAACAGTTCCATTTTTGTTTCATCAGACCAGAGGACAATTCTCCAAAAAGTACGATATTTGTCCCCATGTGCAGTTGCAAACCGTAGTCTGGCTTTGTTATGGCGGTTTTGGAGAAGTGGTTTCTTCCTTGCTGAGTGGCTTTTCAGGTTATTTCGATATAGGACTTGTTTTACTGTGGATATAGATACTTTTGTACCTGTTTCTTCCAGCATCTTCACAAGGTCCTTCGCTATTGTTCTGGGATTGATTTGCACTTTTCCCACCAAAGTACGTTCATCTCTAGGAGACAGAATGCGTCTCCTTCCGGAGCGGTATGACAGCTGCGTGGTCACATGGTGTTTGTACTTGCGTACTATTGTTTGTACAGACGAGCGTGGTACCTTCAGGCATTTGGAAATTGCTCTCAAGGATGAACCAGACTTGTGGAGGTCTACAATTTTTTTTCTGAGGTCTTGACTGATTTATTTAGATTTTCCCATGATGTCAAGCAAAGATGCACTGACTTTGAAGGTAGGCCTTGAAATACATCCACTGGTACACCTCCAATTGACTCAAATGATGTCAATTAGCCAATCAGAAGCTTCTAAAGCCATGACATCCTTTTCTGGAATTTTCCAAGCTGTTTAAAGGCACAGTCAACTGTATGTAAACTTCTGACCCACTGGAATTGTGATACAGTGAATTATGAGTGAAATAATCTGTCTGTAAACAATTGTTAGAAAAATGACTTGTGTCATGCACAAAGTAGATGTCCTAACTGACTTTCCAAAACTATAGTTTGTTAACAAGAAGTTTGTGGAGTGGTTGAAAAACAAGTTTTAATGACTCCAACCTAAGTGTATGTAAACTTCCGACTTCAACTGTATATACTGCGCACTGCATAAATACTTTAATGTGGGTTTGGGCCCTTTGTATAAAAATAAGTTACGTTGTTGTACCTTACGTTTCAGTCTCTACCTATAGAGTTGCAGCTATGGGTCCTGTGTAGTCTCAGTGCTAACAACTAACTGCAACAGAGTTCTTGCTAGCAGTATTGTTAAGGAGCAGTGCAAGGTAGCATGGAGGGCTGGAGGCTTACAGGGCATTCATTCTCTCTAATTAAATTCCCCTTCATCAGGCACTCGTTTGTGCACAAGCATTAATACTTTTGACCCCATGTTGCCCAAACACTAACGTGCCTGGGGAAGGGAAAAGACGAGGGAAATTAAAGAAAAAACATAAAGGAATATCTTATTAGGAGAGTCAGACATGTTTTAGCCTTCATTTCTTGATGGCTGCTCCTGGTGCCGCGACCTACTGGCGTCTAGCTAATACGGCAGTACGCACCATGCCATTGTTCTCAATCAATAACTAATTATCATAGTACTGGCTCTGACTGGTATTGTCCTCCTTGCTTGGAACCCCTTGTTGTGGATTGGGAAACCGAGAGGGAGGAGAAAGGGGAGAGAGGGTGGCTTTTGGCTTCATAGTGATGCTGCCGCCACAACATCCTCGCTAGCCTTTCAAGATACACTGTGCCGTCAGCATGAATTAGCATCCCCTACTAATTGATATAAATTAGAACAGAAGAATTCTTGTTGCTGCTGAATGTCATAATGATATCCTCAAAGTAATCATGGGACACAAAAAGGGAACAGCACAAAACACACATGCAGACCCAAAAAGAAAAGAGAAATTAGTCTGACTCCTGCTAGGGACTTTGCAAACGAGTCTCCAAACAAAGGGAAAGGAGAACCAGACTGACGCCAAAATGTACGTTTCATTATTTCAATCTCATTTGTCAGTGTGAATCAGTGTTAGTTTCTAAAATATGGAAATATTTTCCTTACTTTTCTTAGCAATTCTTGTCTTTCTTTGGACAATCACATAACAGTCCTACAGATCCAAATACAGCAATGTATATTAACTGGTACTATTTTCCTTTACAAACTTTTCATTGTTTGTTGCCTTTTGCAAATGAGCTGACAGAAATAGAGGAGCCCAGTAATTCAAAGTTGGCAACATGGAGGATATTCTGTTCTGGTGCCTGGCTGTCTGTGTGCTTCTGAACAGAGAGACAGAGAGCTGAGGCTGCTGTCATCCCACGTGGCAACACAGTTCACTTCTCCCTAGTCCTGTTGGTGCCACTGGCTCCAGGCCTGGGGGTTGAGGCCCCTAGGAGCCCTGGGGTGGCTGGTGTCCCAGTGGCAAGGCAAGGGTCAGCCTAGTAAAAGTGCTGCCCTCAGGACGGGGAGTATAATCCCTGTGCAAAACCCAGGCAGCTGGAGCAGCCCGCTCCGCTCGGCCCATGTAATGATACGGGTTGCACTGGAGCTGATGTCTGACCTCATTATCAGAGTTTAATTGCGCTGTTACAGAGTTTCACTTCTTCTTTTCTCTGGCCTCTTTTTCTTTCTGACAGCTCTCCAAAATAATTCATAGGTTGCTACAAAAGTAAATGAATTACTTGTCTATTTTGTACCTTATATACATCTGTGAAAGTTGTATTAGGACTCAAACAAATGGGCTATTATAATTCTCATTTCATTTAATGGTGCGGTGTTCTGTGTGATCTAAGAGCTGATGTCTTTATTAACTCACTCAGTAGTTACTAGTAATGACGGTTGTCTATTGATATGGAAATGATTTGAAAAGGAAGGAGAACATTACATCAACAGTTCATTAACACCTTCTCTAAAATCGTACCTGTTCCTCATCAAGTTGTGTTTATTAGGAACTGGTGTGAAACATGTTTGTGAGTTCACTACATATGTAAATAAGTGTGGGGTTGTTCACACTTATAATTAGTTAAGATTTCTTGACACATAATGCACAATTACAACCAATAATTTAAAGGCGATAAAGACATCCTGAAATGCATATTTCATTTGATTGAATAATTTGTTATTTCTTTTCCACCTTAGCTCTAAACATACACTACAACAGAGTAGAGGACTTAAAATCTCAGCGGTTACCAGTCCATTCTATACAGACAGCACAATGTTTTGCTGCTTTGAAGCCTGAAAACCTTTCTACTTGCAGCAAGCCTGGTGACCTGTGAGCCATGCAGCAACCTGCCCTCCATCACATCCTGTATACAGGGAAATAGCTCTCTTTCAAGGCATTATACCACATCAAATATGAATTCTGAAAACTGCCAGTGTAGCGGTGTAAATAGGAAGCATGACTGGTGCTCAGTTCTGCTGTAGGAGGCTCTGCTGAGCCCTGCTATCACCAGACCTTTTCCTCCTACCCAGCTGAAGAACCAATGTCATCTCTATTTCCTGCTCCGCGTCCCAGCTTCACCGCTCTGTAACCCCAACACTGGCGCAACCATGACTGGGTCACAGGCGAATGGGCCACCGCGGTAAATGGGGCTGCTCTTTCAAAACATCAAAACACGAGTAAAAGGATCGCTCCTCTGTGTATTAACTGCAGGGAAACTTTAAGTAAATGTATCAAAAGGCTGAAAGGTTAGCGGCTGGGAAGAGTTTGGTGTGTGTGAGTGCATAGATAGACGAGCATGTGAGGATGTACGGAACTATATGACTTGCTCCTGTTCTCTTGGAATCACATCACAATTACATCCTTGAAAGTAGCTCCCAATTTAAATCCATGCATTGTGTTTGCGGATAGATTTTCCTGTGTTCTCATCATGAAAGTGCAATTATAATTCCACGATGTATGAACACACACTCCATGAAGAGTGCCCATCCTATTCCTATCCTATTGTCAGTTGTCAGTTGGAGGATAAATGTTGAAAAGGCCTAATCCTGAGATGGGCTGGGCGGCAGGCTTTAATGAGGAGCCTGTCTCAGAGCCTGTCTTAGGCAGAGCCATGTGATATCCCGACTGGGGCTGGGGTTGGGGTTGGGGCTGGGGCTGGGGCCGGCCCGGTGTGGAGTGGTGGTCAGGTCTTAATGGAGGGGTCCATGGCTTCCCCTCTGGAGAAGGGCGGAGCCCACTTAGGTTAACACATTAAGTCAAGTTGCTCTCCTCTGACCCTCCAGAAGATGCCTAGTTGTGGGAGACCATCAGGCGAGCTTCAGCAAACAGATTGGCTGCCTGCAGGCAACGGGGTAAAAAAAAGAGCCATGAACAAGGGAGGCAGGAACCTGTGAAAGATGTAAATTCAAAGTAAAAGGAGCCGAACTTTAACCTATGGGCTATTATACAGCGAGTGAAACAGAGCTGCCGCTTGGAATTAAGAGAACAATAGGAGGTTTAGGCCAGGGGCATTTAACCAACGGGCAGCTACTGTATCAGATCCCAGTCTTAGTGACATTACTGACCGCAGCCTCGCATAAACTCTGATCTCTGGTGGCACAAAGGAGGGGTTGGCTGCCAAGTGGGATTAGGACAAAAAACCGAGGGAGAAAATAAAAATATACATGAAAAAATATGGAGGGAGAGAGAAATAGAGAGAGAGAGAGAGAGAGAGAGAGAGAGAATGACTACATTACTGCTGGACTTCACAGTGATCCAGACGGGAGAAAAGCTGTGCAAACAGTCACAGGATCGCGCAGTCAATAATACGTGCAATCTTCAGAGACAGAAAGCTATAATCAACAAAAATCCATATTGAGGGTGAATGCCAGAGTTTTTTTCAAATGTCAGCCCAGTGTGTTTGCAGAAGGGCAGGGATGACAGCTGAGGAGCAGTGAGGAGCAGGGGTGTGAGCAGGCGGGGACAGGCGGGCTCTATGCTGATGAGGTCCTGGACACGGGGGCCAGCCAGAGTGGAGTGCTGGGCCAGGAGGACATAGTCCCACTCCGCCTCAGCCTGCTCCCACATGATAAGGCCAGAGGGATGCTTTACACTGTTGGTGCCTTCACTCACAATACATAATTATATTGATTGTGATCATGATCTGATACAAACATAGTACATGATCTGTAACATATTATAAAATGCATCTGTATATTTTTTCATACGGTGGTCAGAAGTGTTTGGAAGTACCAAGCAACTTGGTTTTGGAAAAAGTGTTACGTTTATGGTCCATACAGTACATGAGCACTTTTGTTCAGTTTACAGGGTATAAAAACATTTTCCATTTGAACTTTTATAGAAGTGCAATGAAATGTAGGTGTTTTTATGTTCGATTTCACTCTCATCCACCTCTTTCAAAAGCAACGTCTATTCTTTTTCTGAGGTCTTTTAAGTCATTATAATTTTTTTCATTTTCTTTTTTGGCTCAGTCTTCTTGAATAAAATAAGTGCAGATTTGCTGAAAATCAGGGGCTTTTGTGTGTGGCTGCAGGAGCATGGTGAAATGTTTGGACACTAATACCTATTCATTTCGGTAGCTCCATAAATAAAAGCGGCCAGCTATGCTGCTGCCGTGAAGTGGTATTTTTTGGTGCCCAGCAGGATGTCCTGTTCACATTAGCACAGCGGGGGAAACTGTCCGGAACAGCCAGACAACTAAATCAAGACATTTTCAACTTCTGACAAAATTGCTATAGGGGGGAGAGACAGTTAAAATAGGGATGTGTGTTATTCTGTGCATGTCTCTCAATGTGTGTGTGTGTGTGTGTGTGTGTGTGTGTGTGTGTGTGTGTGTGAGAGAGAGAGAGAGAGATCTTTTAAAAATGTTTTATATTCTAATACAATGGGAAACTCCATGTGGTTGACATGAATGAGGAGGTACTGTAGTGCTAGAATGAAAACACAATGCTAAGACCATGCAAAAAACCCTCAACAACACTCCTCTCTTTTTGTCCTGTTTCTGTTTTTATGGCCATTTTTAAAGTATCAAAGGGATTAGTGTCAACTAGGTATTGTAACAAAAATGAAATTGCTAAGGATTTAAATACTTTCAAGCTTACTTTCTTGTCATAGTCAAAGACACCTCTGATGATGTACTTCATAGATAGATAGAAATTAAGTATTTGATGTCATCTCAATATTACCAATGCATTCCAATCATGATGTTCATGAATTGTTGTGTGATGTACACTACCATAGACAAGTTTTGCTTCAGTTGTGCAGAAATAATGATGTTGCCTATGCTCACAGGATATCCCATTCCACAAAGTGTTATCATACGTAAAGCTGCTTTTCTGAGTTCATCTTGTTCTATGTCTGACAAGTTTCTTGCCCCCCTTCATTCTGGAGAACACAAATAAGCACCATAGTCTATTGCCTGTATGTATAAACTGGACTAATCCCAATGAAAAAGGATCAGAGAAATCTCCAAACATTTGTGGTAAAATTACGAAAGGTCAGAGAAAACAGCACATGCGGTGGCAGAATGTCACAAAGGATGCACTTTTAACAGAATCACAGCCCCGAGTTACATTTGCAGGTGGTCGATTGCCTCGTCTTCACAGAGGTTACCTCTTAAGGAGTGTTAAAAGCTGCAGGTCTGAAAGAGAGGCCTATCATCAGAGGAGACTGCAATAGTGCCAACAAGACCCAGATAATGACAATGCTGACCTCAGTTAAGTATATCACACAGCTAGGGCTCTTGGATGTGATGCCCGGAACAATGCAGGGGGAGACAGGACCAGCCACGCCACTTGCCAGGGCCACAGCTGGGTTTTACCATGCCAATGGACCTGCCATCTTGATTAGGGAGCAAGTTAACCTTTCAACTTAGTGAAAGGGGAAAAAAAGGTTTGTGGTCTGATTCCTTCTGCAAATCCTACTTGACTAAATGTGGTTCAAAACATCATTGCATATGAAAAATAAACCAATACTGTACATGTCACTGCCCCCCGACGCATATTGAATATTGTCTGGGGAAGAGTAGATGAAAAAAGGTTTGGCAGTGCCACCGTGAGGTTGTGGCTGGATTTTGTTTGTCTTGGGGCAACCTGGACCCCATCCAGACTAGCCTTCTTTTGGAATTCTGTGAACTGGAGATGAGAGGAGTGCTCCCTCTTTCTGTGGGACCTGCTTCTGAGTCTTTGCTGTAGGGTTCAGTGGACTTTGATAAAACACCAGCAAATCTGTCAACCCCCCTCCCCCACTCCCCTGCGGGGCCAAAGTTGGCTGGCCACTTCTGAAGCTTCAGTGACCCAAGGCCTGAACCCTGCTGCACTCTATTCCCTGTCCTACGCAGCCACTGGGAATCTATGACCTCGAGTTCATCAAGAATCACACAGTCACACGGCAGCATCAAAAGCCATGGCAGTTACTGTCATGTTAGTAAAGTACGCTGGTCGCAACGTTGGCTTAATTCAAATGTGCAACAAACATTTTTTACTTACAAAAATCGAATCACTGCCTGAATACATTAGAATTTCAATACAGACTTTTAGAAATAAAATATGATTATTCAATCGTTTTTTATATGGGGTATGATTTTATCATATTTATCCTATTTCGTCCAAGCCCTGATGACCCTTAATTTATTGGCAAAGGGAGCAAGGGGTCTGCTTTGAGGCAAAAGTGTGTGATTATTGCTGTTGAATTGCTGCTGTGAAAAGCTGGCTGCATGATGTAGAGATGGAACAGTGTGAGAACAGGTTACACAAAGGAACCACCAGCCAAGCGCATGGGGGGGCTAGCCCTGAAGAAAGAGAAACTGAGTTGTCAGGATCAACACAATCCATGACCAAAAAATGAAGACTACATGTGTGTGGGCATTTATCCATGGAAGATTTCAGAGAGTATGAAGTATCATTAGTCCATCTCCACTGGCTAAGCTGTCATGTATGCTCAGCTGTTCTTTGAAGTAGAGAAAAAGGAAAATAATGGAAATCACTAATATTCCACAATCCTGGAGTCTATGTTTAGGACCAACGGCAGCCCTGCTACTTGGTTTGGAACAGGACAAGCTACATCATAGAGAATGAAAGCCCTCTCAAATTCATAGACTGAGCTAGATGCAAAAACAGATGGAGTTAGTACTGTAGCTGCTATTACTACTTCAACTATGACAACTACAGTGGCGGTCGGTGCCGTTTAAGATGAGGGAGGATGATTTTGTTTTTATGAGCATGGCCTTATTCTATTACAGCATATTGGATGTCTGTCATTCATATTCCATTCACCCAGCTCAATGTAACATTGATAAGTTGAGGCTACTACATGATACTCCAATATTCCCTATACCCATCATGAGGTTTCTACAACCTAGCCTATGAATGAAAGTTTACAATGTAAATGCACAGGTCGAGATCATTTTGAGCAATCAAGGTGACAGACACTGACATTCAGTACGCCTTGCACACAATTGCCTGCATCTAGCTGACCTAGGGTGGACAAACTCAGGTATGTTTATTCCCGTTTTGTTCCTTTTGCTTCCCTTTAAGGAAAGTTTTTCAACAGAGTCGGCGGAATGAGTGATCCTTGATCACAACGAAACAGTTAACTTTCATAGCAGCCACAAAAAACAGCATGATTGCTTTTCTCGTTGTATATATCATTCTTTCTCGCAACTATCTACATGCTCTCTTCCTCTCACCTTTTCCCTTCACTTGTGGACAGCACATCATCAGTCTGTGACCAGGCGAAAAAACCTTTCCAAGCCAAACCTTCATATCATGACTGCTAACCGCTACACACATCCTACATTGTTGTCATGTCATTGTCAAGTAGAACTACTAAGACTAACTCGTTTGTAAACCCGCTACAATCATACAGTACAGTGTACAACCAAAAAATACAACCAAATATAGCTAGCTCTCTCTGTCTCTCTCTCTCTTGCTCTTCCTTAATTTTGGAAGACATTTATTTGTTATAAACTATTGTCTTTCTCTGTCTTTGAGTCAACTACTCACCACATGTTATGCACTGCTAGCTAGCTGTAGCTTTTGCTTTCAGAACTAGATTCATTCTCTGATCCTTTGATTGGGTGGACAACATGTCAGTTCATGCTGCAAGAGCTCTGATAGGATGGAGGACGTCCTCTGGAAATTGTCATAATTACTGTGTAAGTCTGTGGAAGGGGATGAAAACCATGAGCCTCCTTGGTTTTGTATTGAAGTCAATGTACCCAGAGGAGGACAGTCGCTGTACTCCGGCTACACCATGGTGCTACCTTATAGAGTACTGCTGAAGCTACTGTAGACCTTCTTTGCCAAACAGTGTGTTTTAATCAACTATTTGGTGACGTGAATATATTTAGTATAGTTTTATAAAAACAAATATTTAAATGTTTATGAAATTTGTTGAGGAGTCTATCCTCCCTTTCCTCCTCTGAGGAGTCTACACTACGTGAACAACTACTAAAATACTACTTTCTAAAATGTTGTCTAAAATATTGACTTGATGATTCTTTACAACAAGCACTACATCTCAGAGTATCTCCATAGAGCCACATGGATCCAACACCGGTTTCCCCGACACCTATAATCACAGACATGCACGTATGCTTTTACAATACATTGCATTGAGCTGTCTTAGGTTAATATGACACTGCTTGGTCCTTAGGCTCTTTGAGGAGAGATATGACTGAAAAAGATGAAGACCTTACACATGTGCAACACTTGCAACACAATGTCTTTAAGAGCAAGGGGCAAAATTAACCTGTGTCAAGTTGATAGGCCATGGGAGAAGTTGAGCCGGCCATCAAATCAACGGTCCAATACAGGATCCCATTATTAATGACAGTAAATGGCTGGCCTTGGCGAAAAATCTCCAGTGCCCGAGAAGTTCAGCTGTTACTTCACTCATTAGAGCTTGTGTCTCAGCCAAGGAGACGGCTCTTCTGTTGTCCTGAGCGGGGTGGAAACGGGAATGTATTTTGATCCTGCCAACACTGTCACTTTAATGTATTATTCTGATGCCCAGTCTTGACACCTGGTAAAGGTTTGAGAGAGAGCGGTAGGAAGGGATCATAAGAGAGCCCTATTTAAAGGGAGTGGTTGACACTAGTGACATTTCTTCCTTCTCCTTTGCAGCTTCAACATCCTCTCCTTATTAAAAAGAGAAAATGTGTCACATTAAATGCAGAAATGTTGTACATTCTTTGAAAGTGCAGATAATGATCAGTCATAACTCAATGTTCTTTTACAATTTGGTCAGGCACTGACACTATCACCTGCATGTTTAAAACTGATCACAAATGGCCATAGGGATGATTGTAGATATTCAAATATCCCTGCAATAATTAAAATTAAAGATCCAATCTCTTACAATTTATTAGTGACTCAACTCCAAGGCAGAATTCTATTTTATTATTCATACTGTTGGAACCACACTGCACTCAAAGACTATGCACAATTGGAAAATAATTCGATGTTTTCAGAATAGTTTTTGCATCATGTTTTGCATCTCACTATTGAAGTGGACGGACAGACTAAACTAATGTAGCATAATAGCTGTCAATGGCTGTGCAGTGTTAATAATGTAACATGCCTCTCCCTTAGGGGGCTGATCTCCTCATCTGGGTCATTGGGAGTATTAAAAGGTTTAAGGGTGCACAGTAAATATATTGTGGTTCTTCCAGCACCAACGGGCCAGAGCACTAATGGATGACCTTGGGGTTTGGCTGCTCCAGACTTGGGGAGATCATGTCTCACCACCCTCCTAGAAGCAGCATGACCCCATCCCTCTCTGCCCCTGGCCTCAACCTTTAACTCGCTGATCTTTGACCAAATTATTAAGCAGACACCTGCTTTCCGGTGTTTGGTCAGAGTGGGGGATGGACTAGCCCAGGCTACTCTAATTTGATGTAAATGTGGGTGTGACAGTATCCACCTCTCCAAAGACATCCCATCTGTTTGACTTTCTAACAGTATGGTACCACTGTCTCTAACCCTGTGTTACTTTGGGGAAATCTTGCTTGTATTCTCCAAAAGTAAGGTTTGTTTTCAATAATATAACAGAATAAAACATTATATCTTATATAGCTCATGGATATATACTGTGTATGTGTATTTTGTTACCTGCAAAATAAGTTCACTGGCTTTTAGAATGTAGTGGTATTATGAGACACACATTCATATGTAGTTTCACTATGACACATTGTATACCCCCACCAAGCCATGCTCACACAGTGCAAACTGCTCACACAGTTTTATTTGTTTGGACAGGTACACTGTGGAGGGGACAGGTATTTATATGAGATAAACTGTGTCCCCATGGCGGTTGGCTCCCAAGACATTATTCCCTGCTCTGTCTAATATGTTGTGAGAGGTGAGTCTGCTTTCAGGACTGGACTTCAGGTGTGTTTCTTGGGGGGAAAGATGCTCACTGTATTAGAGCAGCTCCTAGTGGCTCATAACTGAAGTTAGTAGGTAAATTAATCACCCTCATTATTTAATTACACTAATTTAGGGTTTGTCATATTTCTGAGGTTTGTGGGCTTATTGGTCTGCCTGTGCACTCTTTAACTTGTTTATGGTAACATAATATCAGATGCATACATCCTGCAATATTTGGTCTATTATTTAACTAGCTAATTATACAGATTTTTATTCCACAAATTATTGAAATTAGGGGCACCGTTTTGTATTTTGGAGTGGTGATTAAAAACACTAAAATAGCACGTGATGATGAAATGGTAAGAGAAATTTGGTAATAGTGCCATTATATCCACTGGACAATGTAGTCCTCTGTCAAGGACACGTAGGTAGTAACTCAGACCCCAAAGACCCTTCTGGACCTCAGGGACTCATATGCGTCAAACTTCAGAAAAAAAAACTCAAGCCATTAAGGTATAGCTTGGGAATGACACTGACCTAGGTCTGCCATCTTGCATTGTCCCACCATCTGCACAAACGTGAACTTTGCCTTTAAATCCTGCCTTCTCAATTAACATGTCCAGCTGGGTGGAGAATTCCGTCAGCTCCCTAATATCATTACTGCCACACCAGACTGAGATATTAATATTAAAAAAGTGCCCAGAGCTCTTTCCGTTGCTATGGGAGAGCTTCTGTCTTTAGTGCAATAATGAGGTACACAGACAGCAGGGTAATTCTAGAAGCCATGGTCTGATTAGGGTCTGTACAGGGCAAAAACGGGGAGAAGGTGAATGTCTTGGGCTGGCTTTGTTTGGGACTTCTCCTCTTCTGCTCATGGGAAGGTCAGACACAGTGGAAGCACCTATATGGCAACTTGATTATATTATAGACAAACAGCATCATCCACTGTTCTCTGACACTGAGTCTCAAGCCTTGTGTGAGATATACCGGTGGACACAGACAAATAGGGTTTAGAATGTATCATGTCTGCTTCCAAAAGACTGGCTGTATGGTCTTTGTGATAGCTCCATTTAAAGCATGAAGGACACTTAATTTTTCCTGTCTGTCTGGGCTTGTGTCTGTCTGTGTTTGCTTGTGTGGATAACTGCACATCCCAGAGAAAAACCCTGAGATCTTAAATTTAGGGAAGTCTTTGATTGTCGGACACTGCCGCTGTACTGGTTAATCTCCCCCACGGCTTTGTAGATGGCAGTGGATTTAGGAGTTGGCATCATAACTGACCAGTGCTGTTTGATTAGATAACAGGGGCTCTACTGCAGGCATCAATGGTCCACCATGCTGAAATGAAACGGTTCACGCACCGGTCCCCGTCCATACTGCTTAGAACACGATGGGGGTGACTGTTCAACAGTCTGACGCCATGGGCTGCCATGGGCTGCCAAGCAGCGTTTGCCATGGTGATACCACGGAAGGCACCAGCTTGCACCAGATGCTGGGAATTAGCTGTCCCTATGACGGTCAGGGTTTGTGTCCGGAGCGTCTTCTAGGTAACAGATTGGATGGCGTTGCAGGTTCTGCCTCTGTGCCAGAAAGGCCACAAACACAGTGAGGATATACTTACTTACTACCCACATGTTAATTTAGTGTCGTCCTTACCTCATGATTAACACTAAGATGTACTGTATATGGAGGCCATGTGTGTGGTACACACAGCACCAGGCAGGAAGTGTGGTTTCTTGGCTTTGGGGACATAGTCACTAGGAGGCCAAATGATGCAGACTGACTCATTATGCTTGGTTAACGTACTGACCAGATGAAGACCCTTTTCTCTTCTTTTGTTGCCAAGAGAAGTCCAGCTACACATGGAAGGACACCAAGCAGACAGACTACAGAGGCAGGGAGCCCACATTTGCCACAAAAATCTAGTGTGTACAACAATCTCTATGACAGTGAAAACCAATAAATACTAGCTATAAACCCCACAGTTTGATGCTTTAGGTCACTATAGCAGAAATGATAGAAATAATTGTTTTCTGGGACTGCATGTCAAGGTCATTCTGGCCACCATGTTCTAACTACGCAGCTGTAAACACAATGGAAAAACTGCAGTAGTTGTTTTTTATTGTTGTAGTTTTTGTCACGATTAAGTTCCTTAAATCTAACCACTTGTGAATAGCAATAACCCATGTTACAGGCAATCTTGTTCATTTTTCTATTTTGCGACATAGTTGTTGAACTTTAGGCAGGTCAGGAGCTGTTCTCTTTAGAGACTGACCTCTTTAAAAAGTGACCCCTACTCTAGGTGAAACAGGAAGGCCATAGAATGAACGTTCATACTGCATTCATGGGTTGGATCCAACATCTGATAGTCTTCATACTCAGTCCAGTACTCTGCTGTATTTCATGGAAAATCACTTATAACCATATCCAAGAGGATACAGTATATGGATTTTATTCATACAAAACAAAAGGTTGGATGTGATTTCAGCAGCACGGCGTTGACTGGTAATCTTAGCCCAAGATGTACAGTGGAAGTGGCCCTCCCTTAGACCCCTAGAAGCAAATGCAGTCTGTGTGTGGGGGGGTGGTCGTCACTTTAGATAGACATGCATTTAGAGTCTGCATGAGGGGAAATAATATACAATGATATATTTGATTATTGCAAGAACTCCCCAACACAGGAACTGTGTCGAGTGTGGTTATCATCAACCTCTTTTCTATTCCCCCCAGCACAAATCATTCCATGGCTCCTCCATCCCCATGCGCTAGAGTTGGGCTTCAAAAGCAATTTCAGCTGAAAAATAAGGTGCTTTTCTTCAATTTTCAAGCCATTTGTATCGGGGTTAGTGTTGTTTACCTAGCTAGTACACCGGTATTTACATAGCTCTTTAAAGAAAAAAATTGCTTGGTATGATTTATGGACTGCAGCAAGAGCACAATTTTCCATGTTGTGCACCTAATCTGAGAGGGTTTGGAGAAAGGTCACATTGACCATACAAATACCATGGCCCTTCCAGGGAGACTGGCTGGAGATTCATTCTACTTAACATTATGTCAGGTGGGCCTGCAGTGGGAGAGTATTATGATATGCAATGACTAGGGATTTGAAAATATCTTTGATTCGACTCCACATGGCACAAATATTTGAATATTCAAACTATTATCTTAAATACAACTCTTAGATTATTACTTAATTACATGGATATTATTGTCTGCTTCACTGCTCTTGAAACTATGTTATGTTATATGAGAGAGAGAGAGAGAGAGAGAGAGAGAGAGAGAGAGAGAGAGAGAGAGAGAGAGAGAGAGAGAGAGAGAGAGAGAGAGATGCTGTCAGGTGTTAGGATCAATCCAATGTTTCATAGTTGTAACCTTAACCCTGTCCCATGACTTAGAAGGTATAAGATACCATGGGTATGAAATAGAGAAGAAAATACATTTAAAAGTACTTAGCGAATATGATACGTCTTTGGGTCTTTCTGTCTATTTCTTCATTTCCCAAACACATTGGGTGTGAAACCTATCTTTCTTTCGTTATGTTCTATCTTGAATTGTATCTGCTTGGCAGGGAAGAACAACCTACAGTCAAACCTCTGTGATTTATCAAACTGTCATTGGCTAACAAGATGGCATCCTGCCTGCCTGAGGTAACAGTCTTTGAACCTCCATAGTTAACAATAAATGGGAATGCTTTAATTTATTATCCATTAAAGGCTGACATTGTCTATGTACCATCATAAATGTTAACTTTGTCTTCTTGCTCTGTGGTGTGGTATAACCATGTGGCATGGACTTGTATTTCTGCTAGACAGAAAAAAAGAGAGAACTCCTGAAAAGGTCACATGAATCACGGAACTGCAGAACAATAGGCACAATAATAAAGGGCATCACAATCAAGCTATCATATCGGGACAAGCCTCTGGTGTTGAAATGACAGAGAAGCCCGATGCATTGTAAGCCTGACAAAATGCATGAATTATTTCCAATGAAAAGCATTGTTTGCTGGAAGCTACATTCCATGCCATTTTAATTGCTGGGTGGAAACTGTAATAATAATTGGTGTGCGTTTAGATCTGGGATGTAACTTTTATTTCTATAGTTAATCACAACTAACAGCTTATATCAGATAAGGGTGCATAAAATTTAACTTTTTGAGATTTATTTTAAAAGATGTTACTTATGAAATGCTTTGTCTAACTGAGATACCGACAAAAAAGCTAAAATAGTGTACTTTCATATTAACTGGACACGCCAATTCAGTTTGCAGTTTCACATATAGCATAATTGAATGATATTACTACAATAGTACATCATATGACTAGATTTACATTGTAGTACAAAGTGTCAAGTTTATCTTCCTGCCTCGTGTTTAACAATTCTGATAGGTCTACCATTGCTCATTATTTAGAGTGAGTGCAGTGCACCCCCTCTTTAGAATGGCCGGACCATTTCATTGGAAAGCAGAGGATCAAGTTCAGTCCTAATGACAACCCCTCGCTGACCTCCAGAGAAAACAAATGGAAACTCAAGGTGATGTTTCAATTTCACTAACCACTTGGGTGTCCTGGGGAAAGGAACAGATGTAGCCCTGAGGATGGGGAACGGGTGAGGTGCAGGTCAAGGTCACCATACGCCAAGGTTAGGGTCAGATAAGCACGGCTGGCTCAGGGTCTTCAGATGCCCAAAGGCCATGAGAGGGAGGGGGTGGAGAGTGGCTCAAGATTCATGGATCAAGTGTTGCTCCTCTGAGGGGTTGAGAGGTGGGTGAGGGGTGGGTGAGGACAGGGCCACCAGCGTTCACCACTGTCATCTGCATAGGGCTATACAGTTGTCCTAGGAGCTATCATCTGTTTTGGATAGTAGTTATCAAAACAGCTACCATACAACTACGTTTTTATTGTGTATTTAATGACAATACTTTACAACATGGAGCCTTCAGAGTAAAACATGAAACAACACATTAACATGTCAAGACAAAACTGTGGCCTAATATAATTAAATATAATTTGAGATTTCTACATAAAACATGTTTGTCACAGGAATAACCATTTACAACGTGTTGAATTATAATAATTCAGAAAATAAAATGAAAATAGACAAGGTTTCGACACCTTTATCAAATTGCTTATTAGCAAAACATGTTATCTATCAAACTGACTTGATAAAAATATGTTATTATTAAAATCAATGGTATTTAATTGCACAATTAAAATATGTTAGCTCAATATATTTTTTAAGACAGTAAAATGCCAATGTGAGCCACTAGTTGCAGTAGGGGATCCCAGGGTATTTTGGGAGAATAAATTAGATCTGGCACACTTATTTTGACTTAATTAATAAGATAACCTATGCGATTTGTTTGATTCCCTAGTCTGTAAGGTGCAATAATAACCTATGAGTGAAATTTGCTAAATGTGTTCAACTAGAGAAAGAAAACAACGCTGGAGTGAGACTGCAATTACTGTCATATTCATGGGGAGGAGGATACTAATAAGGAGGTTTTTGCTGGAGATCAAATCAAACGTAAAAGTATCCTGGCAGGGTGTGCTTCCCTTAATTAGAATAGGCTAGTTATTTGATAAACTATTGAAGATCCTTAGTATAGGTTATACTAGTTGTCATTCATGGCTAATGCACTTATTCTGTAGCTATGCATACAGTATATGATTATATTTTGTAATATCATGTTATATTGTTTTACATTGTGTAATTTGGAAATGATACACCCACTACAATTGTCTTGAGGGTAGAAAATCTCGGAAAGAGAAATTCAATACCTCTATTCATCAACTTAAACTCAACGGAACAGTGAATTACGCTTTCAGAAGAATGTTGATCCTCCATTCATCTATTATATAGTGTTCAGGAGACAACAATGACTGACCTCCATATAACACAGACTAGATGAAAGAAGACTAGACAGGATAGCATTAATCCGATTTGGTAAGATATATATCTGTGGTGCTGAGGAAAACTGTATATTGAATGGTAAGAATTGATACTGGAATCCCATCGGATTTTCTCTCCACACAACATAATCAAAAATGTACACTTTGCTGAGTTTACATAGAAACGATCAGCGGATACTAAGCTAAAGTGGGAAAACAGGTCATCCCAAATGTTGACACATATTTCCATCGTGTTCATGTGATATGAAGCCTCTGAAACCCATTGTATGCTGATAAAGCTATAATAGTGGCATGTTCACGAGTCACATGCTGGTTCAACTTTATTGTCCTCCTGCTGGCACTGGTAATGGAGCTGATCAGAATTGACACAGAAAGGTAGTTTTGTAAGTGAGTTCATTAGCCTTATTATTAGCTTAATTCCATACATTAAGCCAGTGAATGGCAACCATATTTGAGGAAAGTGGGATACAAACTGCTACCACAGATCACCATGATGTGTGAATGGAACATAAAGTGTCCAGAAAAATAACTAACCATCACGTAGGACTATAATGAAGATAGTAACGAATAAAGAAGGCAATGGAGAAGATAAACAATGTACTGTTTGATTGGGTGAGTGGGATATGATATCTTTACATTAGAGACAGAAAAATGTGACAAAAACAAAGCATTGAGGAACAAATGCTGCTAATAAATTAGGAAGAGCCAGGAAGAGATGGAAAGAGTGAGAGAGAGAGACAGAGAGAGGAAGAGAGGGAGCGAGGGAGACAGGGAAAGGAGGGGCAGAGAGAGAGACGTGCCTCCAAAAAGGTCAGTCCTTCTTTGTAGTCAATAATTGACATTTAAACGTGCATTTCAAACGTCACTGATAATGTTACGCGAGATAATGGAGAGAGACCTGCTTCCACTGGCATGCAATTATGAGCATAATGAGATGCAAAAATGCAAATGTCTTTGTGCATGCTCCAGCCTCCTTTTGTGGGCTGCCGTGGCGTCTGTGGTGGATGATAGATGCCACGCTGGCGGTGGCAGACAGAATGGTGACATGTGGGAGTGGGAGCAAGCAGAGAACAGAATTGGGGCAAATATGCCACGCACCCTCTGAAAAAACAAATCCCACTACTGCCCAAGCTAATGCTTTCCTGAATGCTCTCCAAACCTCCACTTTGCTGTTGATTAATTGTTACAGACAGACAGCTCTTTGAGTCAATTTATGACATCCAAAAATACATACATCATACATACATTACAGCATTTCATTTCTGCATGTTCACATGTGACTATGGAAAATCGATTACACCTATCTTTCCAAAGCAATATAAAAAAAAACAATAATAATTGCAAGACACAGTAATCTTCACCATAATTTGCAAAACAACAGATTTCTGGTCAATGGTTAGGTCAAAAAGCAAATTTTCTGAATCCCTGCCAAAATGTCCTTTCCTGGTCACTCTAATTGGGATATAATGTATGCCTATTCTGGATGAGGGCCAGAGTGACAGCCTGTGTGAGGCATACAAATCAGCCTTTCTAAACTTGACTACATGTGTTTAGTTACATATGGGAATACAGCAGCTCAACATTAAATCTGATCTAAAATTTGGGTGAATTTCCTGTAAGCTTTGTAGCTTACGTGATTTTGTATAAGCCATTGTTAGTTTATGAGCTAACGTGGCACTTTATTTTTTAATTGATGATGGACCAGAAAAGTGTTCCAGAATTACTGTAAATGCATATGACTGAATTAATTAAGTGTATTAGTTTAATTTGCACAATATTAGTTTAATAATGCACAATATATTTCACCAGATTTATCTACACTGTGCTAAACAATGTTGCTAGCTAACTAACTATCTTAGCACTAGTTGGGTCTTCTCCAGATAAGTCTATGAGGGTTTGTCCAGATGACTCATATAAACCATGGCCCCTTGGCATGTTGTGATGACACTTTTGATCAAGAATGTCTAAAACATATTGCCAGGACTCCACCCTGTATCCCCCCTGCCAGACCTTGCCTCGCTCCGACCTCCATCTTGGGTGGGTAACTGAGTGGCACACAAAACTTGAGCAGTCATGCTGTTTGTTAGAAGCAATTAATTTCTCTGGGGCCTTCGATCTATTCAGAGTAAGCTTTTGTGCTTAAATCCTGGAATTCTAAGCTTGTCTTTTGCCACATAGAGGGAGATGGAGAGAGGAGGATAGGGAGAGAGAGAGAGGCTGCGACAGAAAGCTTTGGATGAGAGATTATCTTGGGCCAGTTAAGCATGTAATTGCTCAAATGAGTTAAAATCCCTTCAAATATCTGTCTATGCACCTCATCACACAACTTCATAGACTCCAATATTTGACAATTGACAAAGATAAACTTAAAAGGGATCTTCATTAGTTGCCAACCACCATGACAAGATTCTCTCAGCCAACGAAATACATTCACTGGATTTGTAAAAGCCACAAAAAAACTGCTGGAAAGAAAAATAGATTACTGTCATCTATAGACATTCAGACTTTGGTCCTCATTCGACCGGTGTTCTTCCTTTTGTATGCATGGTCCCAAGATCATGTCCCTGGTATTGTCACGCCCTGATCTGTTTCACCTGTCCCTGTGATTGTTTCCACCCCCTCCAGGTGTCGCTTATTTTCCCCAGTGTATTTATCCCTGTGTTTCCTGTCTCTCTGTGCCAGTTTATCATGTATGTTTCAAGTCAACCAGTGTGTTTTCCCCGTGCTCCTGATTGGTCTATTATCTTTTGCTAGTCCTCCCGGTTTTGACCCTTGCCTATTTCTGAACTCTGTACCCGCCCGCCTGACCATTCTGCCTGCCTTGACCTCAAGCCTGCCTGCCACACTGTACCTCCTGGACTCTGATCTGCTTTTTACCTTTTGCCTGTCCACGACCATTCTCTTGCCTACCCTTTTTGGATTATAATAAATATCAAAGACTCAAACCAACTTTCCCCCCCGTGTCCGCATCTGGGTCTCGCCTTGTGCCCTTATAGGTATTCAACTGACTGCTATATCAGGTCAACAGAAGTATAGTACACAAATTAACTGTAAGTATGTATCAGTGACTATTTGACAACCTTACTAATTTATTACAGTATACATCTTTTATTATACAGTATACCCAGAAGGATGGCTCACTGCATTATGTTTGTATGACCACAAGGAGCCTTACTATTAACCACGTTGGCCAGTCTTTGAGCAAGCACATTGCAATTTGATTTCAATAACTGTAATCGAAATAGTAACTTTAAATCAGTCATGCAGAAAAACAACATTTCCTGTTTTCATATAATCGCCTTGTCTGTGACTATAGTACAGTGTTCATAGTGGTATCAGTGTGAACTGAACAGATTGGAGAAAGCTGAGCAGTGGTGTTAGAGATCATGTAACAGAATGGATATCTTAACTCATGAGACAGAGGGATTGTGACGTACAGTGACAGACACAGAGGTCCACACACTGATCTGGATAACATGTGCCTTGCTCTTGCCAAGCCTTTACACATAGCTCCTGTTGCTCCAGGCCTTGGCTGGTTGATCCATGGCTCCTAGTGAATGCCTGTTTCATGCCAGTGCTTCTGAGGGACTTGTAGATATCAGAAAGTATTGTTGCCATCGAAAAAATATCATTATTTGTTGTTTTTTGCTCTTAATGTAATCATTATTTTGGTAATTTAACAATACTTCTATAGGTTTTTTTCTCACAGTTCAACATTGTCTTTCATAGGATAATATTGCAGCGCCTTACTCCTACATTTCTTGTGGCGTCAGTATTCCATGAAATTTGATAAAACCTTGACAGCTTTATAGCTTAATTACCACGTTTGTACCACTTCTACTACCTATAGTGACGAATTCCATGTCAAACACACCGCTTCAATAAAAAAAGTTTTTAACATGTCATATTATGAAGACAACACCTCATAGATTTGAAGCATACATACTTGAGTTAGGATGAAAAGTAAACATGGTGACTATGATGAACTAGGGCCAAGAGTTTTGCCAGGTGTATCTGAGTCTTGCCAAATCCCACCCTCAGAGCAGTGAGGGTGCGCTGCTTTGCTTCCCTGAATGACTGTTAATGAGGGCTTGTGTGTATGTCTCAACGTTATTCACACCAAATCAAACTGTGCCTGCAAGGCGGTGCAAAACTGGGCCTGGCTAAACTCCCAAACCAAAACACCCTGGAAGAATGTCAGTACATTATATGGGTTTAGCACATACACGAGTGGAACCTGTCTACTACAATGGAAAGTTGCTGTTTTAACAGTGGTCCAACCATCAATGCAAACTACAAATCTTGTCTACTCAGGAAGTTGCTTGATTTCACACACTTTGAATGTATTTTGTTAATTTGTTCAAATTGCCAGTTGGTACTGTTGCCACAAAGGAAAGCCAGAAATTGTGCAATCCAAGCAAATAAGCACACCTCTAATATCTGGCTGTACACTATGTGATATTCTCACCTCCTAACTTCTCTTGGAAAAAGTATTATTGTCAAATGCATCTGCAATTCTGGAGGTTTGACTTGTCTTGTTTAAAGCACAGCTAAATAGTTATTTGCATAATTTGACACCACAATGAATTCAGTGCAATGTCAGTATCATCTGAAACAGAAAGCCCTGCTGTGCCTGCTCTCAGAGATGGCATACAACTGGCAAGGTTCTAGTCTCTATTCAACATTAAGCTTAAATGAAAGTAAATCTGTAAATCCTTGAAGGTGCACTATGCAGAAATCGCTCTGCCATTTCCTGTTGCTAAAATTCTAATACAGTAGTTCGCCTAATTTCCGTTTATGTGACAAAACAAGCAAATTATAGTATAGAGAATCATTGTATGATCCAAACCGGGGTGAAATATCTTTTTAATAATCAAAAATTGTGTTTTTTCAGATTTTTGTACTGTTGTTGTACAAAGCCAAAAGTAAAAGAAGCAAAAATGGAGCTTAAGAATGGGAAGCACAGAAATAGCGCACATAGAATCGATCTACCACTTCTTGCTTTCAGACTTGCTGTCAATGAGAATGACAGATCTATAACTCACATTTATATCTGAATTTGGTCGGGTCGCCCAAAAAGTTACATATTGCGGCTTTAAATGTGATGCTGTTTAGAATGTTCCTCAACACTTTTGAAAAGTTTCCTATCTCCATATCTCTTCACCTACTACTTAAACATACAGAGAAAGTGAGACAGAAGGAAAGTTGTGCAAAGAAGAGTAAAGGTTGCTGAATTTTCTCATCAAGTACTGCACAACTGGGTGAAATAATATCAATGAGAACTTCACATTCCTTTTCATCATAATGTACAAAAACTTAATGGGAGATTTTTAAGTGGAGTTATTAAACTGAATTTGAATCAACCTGTCACCATACCTTCAATGGAGATTAATACAATTCAGGAAAATATACAATGAATGCTTTTGCAGAACTTCAGACCAGCTTTGACAATGCAAAATGTAATACAAAAGCAATCAAAGACCGATTAAAGTCATTTCTTAAAGAGGGTGTGCTTCACTAATGTAGAATATACCCAGTATAGGGTTCATTCTTCAGTATTCCGATTTAGTGACAACTGACAAGCTGACAAGGTCATTGGATGTACAAGCTCTCATTTAAAACATAGACATGAGAGCAGGACTGGGGTTAGTTGGGTCTATCAGAGCTGTCAATCAGTTAATGACAATTATTGAGCAAGGACGCCCGTGGATGGCGAGAGGGGGAATGAGAATGACCGTGGAGGAACAACACAGGGAACAGGATAAATTAAGGAGATTGGAAAATAATGACCAAACCTGAATGATATTACCAGCCCACACATGCAGATCTCTCACTTCAGAGTCTCTGCCAAATGGGACAACAGAGTGTCATGACAATAATCTTCCTTTTTTATTTCAATCACACGCAATAACAATGTGTAACAACAGCACAAACTTGTACCAGAATGATTTGCAAACCAAATCCTAGCCAGGCTATTCACTTGAGAGAAACTGAATCAAATGGCTATTCTGCAATTAAATTTGATAGCTACTGTGCAGCAAAATAATCCTACAGCAACAGGATTTGAACATTTAGTCCATAATGTTGCTTGATCGTGGTTAGGCTATTAGCTGGGAAAAATGAGGCTACATGAAAAGTGCAATACTGTTACTATAACCGTGCAGGTTTTTATCTGTTCAAATCAAGAAGCTCATCTGCATTTTCTGTGGCACAGGAAAATTGTCAGCAACAAAAGAGTGATCACATTACAATCCTACATCTGTATGTATGTCGACATTAGTTCAAGTTTACAAAGTTTATCGTGTAATTGAATAAAAATTACTAATGAAGTTGAGATGGAGACAAAGGTACAGATACAAAGATAAACTGGCACATTTAACAATCTATACACTTTTCCATAAACTATAGAAATGCGCCATCTAAGCAACCTTAATAGGTTATGCAATTGTAACCAGGGGGATCATGTATAACCATGTAAAAGACATACCCTTTGATTAATGAGAGGGGCTACTATTGAAAACAGGTTAGTACATTTTCATGAATAAAAAGGACACCAAGGAGACTATTTGTGGGGGGAATAGATAGTGGAGGGATGTGTGGTGCTCATATAAATAAATAAGGGACTGCACATACTCAAATATAAGGGGAGTGAAAGAGGAGGGAGACAGGGTTTTGAAATTCTCCAGCTGGCAGGCTTTAATTTTCCACCATTCTAATTAAAATGCAAATTAAATTTATAATTAGCAACCACAGTTTTCGAGAAACCACCTTGTGTGCAGCCCAAACATATGGGGCAACCAGCGGTGGGCAGCACCGTCTCTCCGAGGCAGTGGGGGCGGTTGGTTGGTTGGTTGGGTGGGTTGTGTTTCAGCCTCCTCCACTCAGAGGGGCTGTGCTGCTGGTGATCATGGGGTTTGGCTGGACACTCCCAACTCTGGATCTAGTGGTTAACCTAGCCTCCACAGCTGGAACCCTCTGAGCGCTGTAGGAGACAAGTGGCAGGGGAGCACGGCACAGTTTACTCTGCTGTCACTGTCCATGTCACAGGTCATTGCCTCTGTCACCTCAGCTCTGGCCAAGTGCACTGGCCACTGCAACAGGGGTCAGATCCTCCAGATCGAAAGGTCTCGGACCAAAATGAACCTCTGCTGACTCACAGATTATTAGGGGGATTCATAGTAAACAGCTTGCTTTGATGGATCTGTCACCATTACCTGTCAGATATAGAGGAGGATGCCAAACAGCTGTTTTACATGCATACTTATATCATTAAATAGCTGGAATCATAAAACAAGCTTATGTAATTATTTGGCACTGAACAGAGGCTTGTTGTGATGAATATGGTAGTTAATACACAATATTTACTCACAATGATAGTTTTCTTTCGAATACTTGTTTCGATATATCACATATAGGATTTGCTCGGCGGATCACTTATGAAGACACCAATCACACAACGTATGTTGGAGACAGATAGGTCGAGTGGCAAATGAGGTGAGCCCTCCTTCCTTATAAGGCTTCACTCCCACGTCCTCTAGTCATTCCCGCCGCTCTTCCTTGTGGAAGTATCCCTACAGCTTCTGAAACTCTCTATAGGCACGACTTGAATCCTGTTTTCTTAACAGTTCTCAGGCAAGAACTGCCGAACATAGGACCTCAGCTCCTGTTTATACTTTTTAGTAATCGGTGGTAGCTAGTGTCACACGGCTAGCTATTGAGACTTGGTTAGCCCACACCGCAAGGCTTAAGTCAACTTGGCTGCCCGGTTTAGCCTCACAACTCCATGGCCGTGGGAGAACACCTACCCGAAGCCATACCTTGCCCCTTCGCCGTCCCCTTCAGCTAGCACTGTGCTAGCTACAGCACACCTTAGCCACAAGGTAGCTTCTAGCTAGATATCTTTTTTAATATCTTTTTTATTATTATTATTATTATTCAACCAGGTAGGCTAGTTGAGAACAAGTTCTCATTTACAACTGTGACCTGGATAAAGATAAAGCAAAGCAGTGCGACACAAACAACAACACAGAATTACACAGGGAATAAGCAAACATACAGTCAATAACACAATAGAAAAAGTCTATATAAAGAGTGTGCAAATGTGAGGTAAGATAATGGAGGTAAGGCAATAAATAGGCCATAGTTGGCCATAGTAGGCCATAGTAATCGTCCAGAGTAGTGATGCTGGACGGGCGGACAGGTGCGGGCAGCGATCGGTTGAAGAGCATGCATCTAGTTTTACTTGCATTTAAGAGCAGTTGGAGGCCACGGAAGGAGAGTTGTATGGCATTGAAGCTCGTCTGGAGGTTTGTTAACACAGTGTCCAAAGAAGGGCCAGAAGTATACAGAATGGTGTCGTCTGTGTAGAGGTGGATCAGAGAATCACCAGCAGCAAGAGCGACATCATTGATGTATACAGAGAAAAGAATCGGCCCGAAAATTGAACAATGTGGCACCCCCATAGAGACAGCCAGAGGTCCGGACAACAGGCCATCCGATTTGACACACTGAACTCTGTCTGAGAAGTAGTTGGTGAACCAGGCGAGGCAGTCATTTGAGAAACCAAGGCTGTTGAGTCTGCCGATAAGAATATGGGGGTAGCCAGGTGGAAAGCATGTCCAGCCGTAGAAAAATGCTTACTGAAATTCTCGATTATTGTGGATTTATCGGCGGTGACAGTGTTTCCTAGCCTCAGTGCAGTGGGCAGCTGGGAGGAGGTACTCTTATTCTCCATGGACTTTACAGTGACCCAGAAAAGCTAGCCTTTGCTTTCCTAACTGCCTGTGTATATTGGTTTCTAACTTCCCTGAAACATTGCATATCGCGGGGGCTATTCGATGCTAATGCAGTACGCCACAGGATGTTTTTGTGCTGATCAGGGGTAGTCAGGTCTTGAGTGAACCAAGGGCTATATCTATTCCTGGTTCAAAATCTTTCGATGTGGGGCATGCTTATTTAAGATGATGAGGAAAGCACTTTTAAAGAATGACCAGGCATCCTCTATTGACAGAATGAGGTCAATATCCTTCCATGATACCCGGGCCAGGTCTATTAGAAAGGCCTGCTCGCTGAAGTGTTTTAGGGAGTGTTTGACAGTGATGGGGTGATCGTTTGACCACAGACCCATTACGGATGCAGGCAAGGGGTAGCAGGGTAGCCAGTAGGTAGCCTAGTGGTTAGAGGGTTGGACTAGTAACCGGAAGGTTGCAAGTTCAAACCCCCGAGCTGATAAGGTACAAATCTGTCGTTCTGCCCTTGAACAGGCAGTTAACCCACTGTTCCTAGGCTGTCATTGAAAATAAGAATTTGTTCTTAACTGACTTGCCTGGTAAAATAAAAATAATAAAAAATGAGGCAGTGATTGCTGAGATCCTGGTTGAAGACAGCAGAGGTGTATTTGGAGGGCAGGTCGGTTAGGATGATACCTATGAGGGTGCCTGTGTTTTCACAGATTTACCTCAATAGCGTCAAAGCTATAGAGTTCTTATACTTCTCACCCTAGCTATTAGCCTCTTGTCTTTTTACTTGGCTAGCTCACACCTATTCAGAGCCTCACTGGCTATCTCGTTGCTTTTTAAAACAGGCATCTCTTTATTAGCAAGCCTTCTTCTTTATGGCCACTGCTACCCCATCCCAGGGAGAGTCGTGTCCAGCACTTGAAATCACACGTTCTTGTGTTTGCAGCTCCATGATTGTGGGGAACGATTTGCACCTTCTATCCATCAACTGCTTGGAAAGGGAACACTCAACATCCCTGAGTACTGTGAATAGTGGCGGTTCTAGCTTGTATGGCTCCCTGGGCGAGCCCCCCCCCCCCCAACTTGTAGTATATAGATACAAATAAAGAAGTGAATATAATTTTTACACTATTACCCTATTGCTAACAAATACACAAATAAAACAACACACTTATACAGAAGAGAACCTGATTATTACACCTTTGCACTTCAAACAAGACACACATATACTGAATTGCACAACTAATTGCATTACTAATTGCATTAGTACTGTACAAAGTTAGAGGTGCGCTATTTGATAGATTCCCCCACTCCCCCTACCTCAGGCTTCCAGTGGGGAGACCTGAGGTCAACCTACCCCCGTCCCCACCCCGTCTCGTACTTTTTCCCCCCAAGGTTTTCCTTTATTTGTACTATTTTCTACATTTTAGAATAATAGTGAAGACATCAAACTATGAAATAACACATATGGAATCAAGTATTAACCAAAAAAGTGTAAAGAAATCAAAATATATTTTATAGCCACCCTTTGCCTTGATGACAGCTTTGCACACTCTTGGCATTCTCTCAACCAGCTTCATGAGGTAGTCACCTGGAATGCATTTCAATTAACTCTACAGGATCGGTGGGTTCGCCACGGGACGGTTGAGCTAATATAGGCTAATGTGGTTAGCATGAGGTTGTATGTAACAAGAACATTTCCCAGGACATAGACATATCTGATATTGGCAGAAAGCTTAAATTCTTGTTAATCTAACTGCACTATCCAATTTACAGTAGCTATTATAGTGAAATAATACCATTATATTGTTTGAGGAGAGTGCACAGTTATGAACATGAAAAGTTATTAAATAAACCAATTAGGCACATTTGGGCAGTCTTGATATAACATTTTGAACAGAAATGCAATGGTTCATTGGATCAGTCTAAAACTTTGCACATACACTGCTGCCATCTAGTTGCCAAACTCTAAAATGCAGCTGGGCTGAAATAATACATTATGGCATTTATCTTGCATTTCAAAGATGATGGGACAATTATTATTTATATAAAGGCTAAGTTTTTTCTTTGTATTATCTTTTACCAGATCTAATATGTTATATTCTCCTACATTAATTTCACATTTCCACAAATATCCAAGTGTTTCCTTTCAAATGGTATCAAGAATATGCATATCCTTGCTTCAGGTCCCCTTGCTACAGGCAGTTATATTTGGGTATGTCATTTTAGGCAAAAATTGAGGGGGGCGGAGTCTTGTTAAAAGTAATTTGTGGAATGTCTTTCCTTCTTAATGCGTTTGAGCCAATCACTTGTGTTGTGACAAGGTAGGGGTGGTATGCAGAAGACAGCCCTATTTGGTAAAAGACCAAATCCATTTTATGGTAAGAACAGCAAAAAGAAACAACAGTCCATTATTACTTCAAGACATGGTCGGTCGGTCAATACAGAACATTTCAAGAACTTTGAAAGTTTATTCAAGTGCAGTCGCAAAAACCATGAATGAAGTGATGAAACAGGCTCTCATGAGGACCGGCACAAGAAATGAAGACCCGCCTCCCGGGAAGACCCGCCTCCCGGGTGGCGCAGTGGTCTAAGCTGTGCCATCAGAGACTCTGGGTTCGAGCCCAGGCTCTGTCGCAGCCGGCCGCGACAGAGCCTGGGGGCGTGGGGCGACACACAATTGGCCTAGCGTCGTCCGGGTTAGGGAGGGTTTGGCTGGTAGGGAAATCCTTGTCTCATCGCGCACCAGCGACTCCTGTGGTGGACCGCTGTGTTTCGGAGGACACATGGCTCTCAACCTTCGTCTCTCCTGAGCCCATACAGGAGTTGTAGCGATGAGACAAGACAGTAACTACTAACAATTGGATACCATGAAATTGGGGAGAAAAAGGGGGTAAAAAAAACAGGAAAAAAAGAAAGGAAGACCCAGAGATACCTCTGCTGCAGAGGATAAGTTCATTAGAGTTGACTGCACCTCAGATTGCAGCCCAAATAAATGCTTCAGAGTTCCAGTAACAGACACATCTCAACATCAACTGTTCAGAGGAGACTGTGTGATTCAGGCCTTCATGGTTGAATTGCTGCAAAAAAACACTACTAAAGGACACCAATAATAAGAAGAGACTTGCTTGGGCCAAGAAACACGAGCAATGGACATTAGACCGGTGGAAATCTGTCCTTTGGTATGATGAGTACAAATGTTTGATTTTTGGTTCCAACCCCTGTGTCTTTGTGAGACGCAGAGTAGGTGAAAGGGTTATCTCCACATGTGCAGTTTTCACCATGAAGCATGAAGGTGATGGTGTGGGAGTTGAATTCAAGGCATACTTAACCAGCATGACTACCACAGCATTTTGCAGCGTTACCCCATTCCATCGCCATCCCATCTGGTTTGCGCCCAGTGGGACTCACCTGCTTGGTAGTTGGACTACCAAAAAGGAGAGTGCTGGTGCTCCATCAGATGACCTGGCCTCCACAATCAACCGACCTCAACCCAATTGAGATGGTTTGGGATAAGTTGGACCGCAGAGTGAAGGGAAAGCAACCAACAAGTACTCAGCATATGTGGGAACCCCTTCAAGACGGTTGGAAAAGCATTCCTCTCGAAGCTAGTTGAGAGAATGCCAAGAGTGTGCAAAGCTCTCATTAAGGTAAAGGGGTGGCTACTTTGAAGAATCTAAAATATATTTTGATTTGTTGAACACTTATTTGGTTACGACATGATTCCATATGTGTCATTTAGTAGTTTGGAAGTCTTCACTATTACACCTGCACATTGACTCGGTACCGTACTCCTTGTAAATAGCCATGTTATTGTTATTTTATTGTGTTACTATATCCTTATTTTTTTCTTATTTTTTTTATATTTATTTTACTTTAAAAAAATGTTTTAACTCTGCATTGTTGGGAAAGTGCTCATAAGTAAGCAGTTCATGGTAAAGTCTACACCTATTGTATTCGGCGCATGTGACAAATTAAATTTGATTTGATTTGATCTACAGTGAAGGGACTCTGAAAGCAATTATCAGCCAGAATGATGACGGATGCAACCTGTAGTTGTCATTAATCTAGTCTGTCCACGCAAATCAGTCAGGTAACCACAGGTCAACATGCCATCCCTTTGTACTGACACTGCTGAAATGGCACCACCAATCATCCATCGGCTGTCAGATGCTGAAGTTGAGGTCACAGCCAGTCCATGTCAAAGGAGAGGCCACTTCACGTCTCCTCGTCTGCTTTCACTGTGGACAGTCAGTCTGGTGACACTGTTCTGTGGGACCACTCATCTAGAGGTCTAGAGCTACTCTGTGATGGACTGGCCAGTGAGAGGGTCTCGGATGACCTCTTCAACATCTGTATCCCTTTGTCACCTGAGTGGGACACCTACTCCTGTTGCACCAGGGAAGCCAGACGTATCTTGAAACCTGTCAGGTGAGTTAACAAGCGGGCCCAAGCTTTGTGTGGACACTGTGATGTGGCCTGGTGTCACGGGTGACAATGTTTCCTCTCAGGTTGCTCTCTGAGAGCCATTCATCCCTGCTCAGAAGCATGCACTGACACTTTGTCCACCACAATGATAGTGCAAGAGAAGTGTGATTTTGTTTGCCAAGCATTTTCAACTTGACAATTGTTTTGGCCTGGATATAAACGAAACTAAATCCTAAACCAAACTTTCACTCCCAAATTATCAAATATTATGTTAAATCTCTCAATACCATTATCAATATTCAAAAATCCAATTACAAAATTGCAAATTATGGATGTGAACTCCAGGGATGGGTTCAGCACTATTGAATTTAACATTCTTTTGATTAAGTAGAAGAGTTGAAGAGTTGGACCCACTGAGTAAAGAGATGAATGTATGTGACTCCTATTGACACATCTCTCTATAGAGAACCTTAAAGGAAACCTTTCAACATGTCCTAACAGCGATATCCAGACTGCATTGCCATGCAAAAAAGTCAAGATGATGTATGGTTGAGCCAAGGTGGAAGACATTTTAGGACAAAACCTAGCTCCCCAATACAATCGTTCACATTGTTTCCCTCTCTCTCTCTCAGAAATGTTTCTCCATAGCTGCTTGGCTGTGCCACCTGTTGCCTTGTTAATCATCAAGATACTCATAAATCATAACATTCTGCAATTAATCAAGCTGTCAGCTCCCAGGTCAGAGGTCATGTGTGGAGAAGCCAAAGGTCATCTCTGGGGTGTGAAAGGGTCATGGTTGTGTGGCATCTCTTATTCTTGGGAGGTGTCAGGAGAGGAACCAATAGAACAAAGGAGAAATCAAAGTCCAGGGGGTGGGGGGGGAGGGGAGACAATCACACCAGGCCCAGAGAGGAGAAGCCGGGTCCAGAGCACAAAGCCAGTCAAATTGACCTGTCATTACATCAAGAGAGCCAGACTGCAACACTATCACACTCCACCATACCCTTTCAAATGACAGAGTTCCCGCAACCTACCAGCTTCCCACAGCACTCTATTTGCATAATTAACAAGTCATTTCTCTTCGTTCATAGGACGTTCATTCATTTGTCGAAGACTTCAGATGAATTGGCAGACGGTATATCAAGCATCTTCAATAGCAAAAAGAGCACCATCTAGAATCTGATTTTAATAACTAGAAATCCCACCAATTAAGGTCTACCAATAAATAAAATATGTACAATCAAATTTTTTCAAAGTTGTACAAAGCCAATTGTGATAGGTCCCAGGTTCAAATCCTGGACGAGCCTTCAAATAAACCATTTTACTTAGTACTGGCCATTTGGCCACAACAATTGCATTGTGAATGTGTGCTTGCTTGCATGTGTAAATGTGTATTGTTGTGGCTACAGCCTCAGTCTGAAACACTTTAGGTTGACTTACCTACCACCATTTCACCCCTGGCAGACTGAACTGTTATCTGGCACAGACACATAAATGGGAATGTGGGTTTGCAGATGGTGGCTTTGGCATGGCTGTCAGTGAAATTAGCCCACATCAGAAATCCAGCATGCCGTTTTGCAAAACTGGCACTTTCCTGGCTCCAGTAACATTGTTGGGTGAAGGCCTGTCTGTCGCCGAGCAGAGTTCAGGAAGAGGCCCTGAGATGCACTGTTACCACAGATTCTCAGAGCTGCAGCCAGGCCTGAAACTACCTGTGTTTTCCATGCTCAAATCCTCATCAACAGACATTATTGGACCAGCCCTGGCCAAGTCATAGGGGTCCAACAGCACCCACACAGGTGTGAGGTCTATAACGAACCAGCGGGTTGTAACGAGAGCCCTGCAGACTACATGAAGGCAGCTGATATAAGTGTTCTTAAAATTCAATTCAAATGTTTTTCAACACATTTGAGGTGCAATAGTGCGTTAATGTGAATTCATACAGTATGTGTGAAGGGATCATTCCATACACAGAAAATAGCTCCAAGAAAAGATTTATCTTTTGAACCACCTTCACTTTCCAAAAATGTTGCTATTGTCAATTTCTTGAAAGGCATAGCTTCTGGAAGTCATTTTTCTATTTCTTATTTCTTCCCTACAAAAATGTTATCGGGATGCATAATTCAGAATACCTCCCTACAATCAATAGCCCTCATTCCAACTACAGTCTGTCTTTCTAAAACAATAGAATTTGTCAGTGTATGCCAATGCCAGGTTTTTATGCAAGGCCTCTGGAAAGCAAAGTACATTAAGTCTGATATTCCCGTTCCACTCTTAGTGTGAGGGGTCATTCATAGATAATAATTAGAACATCCATAAAATCTCAATCTTAACGTACTATACATCAAGGCTGAACCTTAGCAAGCTCAGCACATCAATCAATCTGCACTTTGTCATTGCATTAGCAAGCCTGAATGACATTTAAGTCCTACAAATGTTGTTGTTAGCCTTTCAGTGCCTACTTACTTACTTCCCCTTAACTGCCATGTGATTTAGTCATTGATTGGCAAGCATTTAGAAGTCTAGTTATGCAAAGGTTGCTGGGGGGGAAAAAAATCACAATGCATTTACAACTATTTAGGGTCAATTGTGAGTAACACTTTTTATTTCAATGACATTATTAAGCTACTGCAACAAACTTTACATGACAGACTTAGCGAAAACCATACATTTTAAAAATCATATTTTTTTGTTTGTGTATACGGTGTATTTTATAAAAAGATAAAGGGTTCTAGAACTAGGACCACTTTACACCTTGAAACCACATAACGAGTTTATGCACCAGTGCCAATAGCGCCTGTTTAACAGTTTGATTAAATGCTTTAATCAATCACTATCCCAGTCTGTGTATTAATCACTTTATCAAGCAGTTGATGCATTGCTGCTTTTAATGGACTTCATTTATTTTGATTTCGCCCCTCTTCATCTTATCGGAGGGGCTCTCTGAATCTGGACAGATAAAAGAGGGATGCAAGGATGTCTGGGGGTAGTGGTTAGAACACAAGCTGGAGCCCACTCGCTTAACTTCATTACCATCGCAGTCCACAAACTTAACCAATTTATTAGTGGCAATATGTGCCCTGAGCGATTGCTAGGTAAACCACACAGCTTAGCTCAGATAAACAGGCGGCCATTCGTTTGTCTTCTCACCTGACACAGTGGTGATATATGATCCTAATAAGATTAATATCCCCTCGTTTTATTCCTGGATCTGTCCCCGTGGGCTGCTTTTAATGTTCCTCCTTACTGATCTCAGTCTGTTGCTCAGATGTTGTGTGGAGCGAAAAGCTTTTGAAATATATATACAATTCTGCTACAATACATTTTGCTGATGTGGCGCGAGATATGGGCATTTCTGTGTTTTAACAATAACACAAAAATCTGATATGGTCAGAGAACCAATGAGGTTTGATAATGGAATAACTAAAAGAGGCAGCCCAAACAAACCACTTTATTGTTAGAGCTGAAAAATAAACCTGATCGTCTTCTTTTTTTTACCCCTTTAGTGGGATTGAATTTTTTTTAAATGTGAAAGCCTCCCTTAGAATTTCATTGAGGTAATTCTTTTTCATTTTTAAAGCTTTAAAGTAGTCCTTGAACTTGCCATGTTCTGTTCAGAAATGGCCACAATTAGCAAACAATCCATCCCCTTTTAAGCCTGCCCCCCCCCACCCCCACCTACCAAACCACACATTCCCCCTTTAACACCATACAGATCCACCCTCAGACCCTCTGTCCCATCCATATTTCCCTCAGTCTGCCCTTCTGCTTTTCCTCATCTCTCCGTTGTGTGCTAAAAAGCTATTGTCTACGTCATCTGAAACTCTGCTCGCTCTTATAGACAACAGTAGAAAAAAAACAGAGTGCACAGGTTTGGAACACTGAATAGAAAATTGCACTTAAGTGGTCTTCTTTTGCCCATCACCCCTAGCCTCCACCCCTCCTCCTCATGAGAAGAGCTGCAGGGGTGGGCTGCAAGGGGACGCCAGCGGGGCAATGGCAAACTTGAAAACAGCCAACATTTGCAGCACTCTCGAAAAACAAGCATTTCACACCTGAAGCCTTTCATGCAGGGCCTTGAGGCATCCTCTTTAAGGCTTTTAATTGGCTATTGCTTCAGAGCTCGTTGAGCGCACCCATTACGGAGAGGCGACAAGCAGCCAAGTATGTCGAATGAAAAGGGTCCTTCTCCCAGATGGGCCCAGTGGCATTAAAACTGCTAGATCACTTCTTGCTGTAGTAGTTCAGATGTATACACAACATCGCCTAATACTTCATTTAAACAGGGAAGTTGGGATAAGTGGGAGAGGCAGGAGTGTGATGTCTGTATGAAAAGGTTTCAAAAGGTTTTGTGTGAGGTAGTTACAGTATATTTGTCACACCCTTGTGAAATCTAAAGACAGCATGTGTAGACAAACTGCTGTATTGCCATCAGAGTTAGGAGGTAGTGACAGCTAACATGATGCCCTACGTGAGATCCACTATGAGACTTACGGAGGTGGGCTGAGTGAAAGGTGTAAGAGATGACACTGTTACACAGATGCATTTGTTTACGAATGCTAGCACTGAAAAACATTGCCTTCACTTATTGTTCTCAGGCTGACTGATAACTGTTTAAAGACACATTGCCTACCCAGATAACATCAAAAGCTTTAAATAATGATGTCTGTAACTAGTCTTTCTCTACACATGTCCCCTGTAATCTTAGCTCTAGGATGTATGTTACACTTTTGTTAATCAGCTCTACCTTCAAGATATGCACTTTTATCCTCTCCTCTGCCATCTGCCTCTGAAGTTTCACCCATACCCGCCTGAGGCACTACGCACCTTGGATGGCATTGTTTTTAGGGCACGCTGACTCCACGGACGGCCTTGGGGGAACCAGAGAAAGTAGGTGCTAACTCTCTGGGCTGCTGATGAGGAAGGGATTGGCAGTGAGCTGGGTTGGGGCTCATGGGAAATCTGGCGTGCAAACTAATTATGTTGTGCTGCCAAACTGCCTTTGATTACTAAATGGGGAGGGGGCAGGGGTGGAGCTTAACATTTATTCATTTCCTATTTATTTTATTTGAAAGAAAATAAAGCGGTTCAAATTAGGGTTCTTTTGTAAGAACACCCCGTTTTATTGTAAAGTAATTGCTTCTGTGGAGATGCATTGATATGTGTTTTCAGTTGATAATGTAACCACTAAAATGAGTGGATTTCTAATGTTAAAAAAATAATAGGTCAGTTTTCTAATCTCACATTTTCTAAAATGTCCATCCTCAAGTCACAAACTATCTGGCTGCTCCTCTAAATCAGGACTATATGACAGCAAATATCTAATTATTATTTCTATGTTTCCCCACCTGCCACTCACACTTTTGGGGAATGATGCTTAAAACAGGTTACCTCACAAATGATCTGCTTTATTTGTATCAACACCTCAGCTGGTGGCACAGACGGCCCCTGGAGGTAAGCAATCCATTAGAGGTATAGGATGCTTGTCCATTCTCTCAATAATGGAGAACAATACAATTTAAAACAAAAAGAAGCATCAGACCTGAGTGAAATACCTATTCCTGAGTATTTTTTTATATTATAATTAATTCTATTTGAAGTATTTTAGATCAAGTAAGTCTTTGTTTTACAAGGAATAAGGTATTTGACTCTTGATGTTCAACTTTTCCGTATTTCAAAAATGTATATATACTGTATACTCTGTGAGTTTGGGAATTCATTAATAACATATATCAATATTTAATGCCCAAATAGTTTTTTAAACCTAAGTCATAATATAATTATAATTTTCAGTAGTCAGTGTGGCTTCGTAGCACTCCTGCAGTCAAATGACCTAGTATCCTCAAGAGTGGAATGTTATTCATATTTTTCATAATTAATCAACATTATCTAAGAAAACACAGAAAATCTGGTGTTTCTATTTCAAACTGTGTTGTTATATTTTAGTCTTCTTTGAAGTATATACAGTGTAATATCTGACATTGTACAGGTGTGATCTTTTTTTAAGACCATAACCATGTGTGTGAGGTGTATAATTTTGTTTCAAAGTAGATTTATTTAACACTATCAAGATACCCTGATGCAGCCCACTGCAGTAAAAGGTTATAAGAAAGTACAATATACTGTAGAGAAACAGTGTTATAGATTTGGTCACCAAATGTCTGATTGCATACTCAAATAAATAACTGATATAAAAATACATTATAGCTTGCATAAAGAATACATAAATAATGTCATTCAACAACTTGTTTTCTAAATATTATTTGAATGTAGTTGAAGCATATGCAATCAAACCTGGAACAATGGATAATAGGGGATACACTGTATGAGGATGCTGCTGTAGATGCTGCTTCTCCATTTAGCCCAAATGGATTTTTTAAAGACACAGGTGGAAGGTTGCAATAAAAGGTAGCATGGATGATTATAATGGGAGATAAATCTTCTATGTCCCCTGCATTCTTTGTATTACATGATGTCTCATTATATGTAAACGTGCCTAGCAGATGTCTCCATGCGTTGTGACTTACATTTATATTTTAGCACATCATCCATTTACGCAGTGCTACATGTCACCTGTTCAGATTAAACACATTTTGTTAAGGGTACAACGGCAGAGTATGGCAGCATCCCTTCTTACAACAACCTCATCTCTCTCTCTGGACTTATTCCCAGCATTTCAAGGGTTAAAAGAATGAACCTGATTTTATAAGGGAATTGGAGGCACAGTCATGGATCTAAATGTGTGGGAAGGGATGCAGGTAACATCAGTCATTGACATAGAGACACATGATATCAGACACAGAATAGATCACTGGCTGTGTGGTATACTGTACATACCCTTCCAGAGACCTCATCCTTCTTCAAAGGGGCAGACTGGTTGTGGTTAGGGAACTGAACTTGGGACTAGAGGGCTGCAGGTTAAATCTCTCCAGTGAGACACTGAGCAAGGTACTTAACCTGAGCTGCTTCAATGAACATCCCGCTTAATAAATAGATGGCATGTAAAATGTCACCACTGCATGCTGAAGTAGCAATGCTCTGGCAACATAAAAAGACAGTAACTGTAAACTACAGCTTATGGTTCATATTGCAGTATGTAATAGCAAGGTATTCCGTTACAAAGAGTCAATTTGAGTGTGTAGAATATTGTTCATAGAAAGATGTGTAACATTAGTCGAAATAGGCCAAATGATGTAAACTCTCGGCTTGCTGGATGCATGCTCAGAGCCCTTAGGGCAAGGCATAGGGGACTATGTCTGCCCTCTTTTCGGCACCTCAGTTCTCCAGTTTCTGTCGCAGGTTATAAAGCAAGGAGAAAAAATCAATAAACCAACAAGACAGTGAGTCTCAATGGATTTCACTCCGGATTAGGTGCTGCGTTGAAAAAAGCGGTGGAGAATGTAATGGCGAGATTGCATTATGACATTATTATCAAAATCCACATTGATTATTGAAGTACAAAAATAAAGGGTAATCCTACAAGTAGTAATTGAACCTAAATCCAAAGGCTCACTGTTCGTCCAGCAATGATAGCCAATGACATGACATTAACCAATGAGACAGGGGCCACTGGTTTAAGTGATCTGGCAGGCGGCATGATGCCCTCCCTGTCAGGATCGATCAGTCTTGCTGAAACTAAGAGCAAGTCTGTAAATTGGTCATAATGTTGTGTTTCATCCTGAGTCTCCAACACACATTGACTGGAGGCTGGTGTCCTTCATCCCGCTGGGTCCCTGCCCTCCCCTCCTTTCATTCTGTGCACACGGCTGATCTCCGCTCTCTGAGGGGAGGGAGCCAGTGTGCCAGGGGCCAGGCAGCACCCACAACCTCTCATGGCTCACATCGCACCGTTGCAGGGAGCACAAAACAAGAGACAGGCACTAACACTGGGGTCCCCTACAACATTCTCTCACTGCATAAAAACATTGTCCAACAATGATCAATGTAGAATGCCAAGCCATTTCACTAACAAATCCATTTTTATTCTAGTTTTTGATGCTTTTTAGACATATACATAAAGACAGAACATAATTGACAGTAATAAAACATATATACAGCGACAAGTACAGAAACTAAATCCCCCTGTTACATTTAGACATATACATCAATCAAGTTACATTGGTACCACATCCATTTTTAAGTATGCAACATTAGAAATTGAGAGTGGCATTGATAACCTCACAAAGAGTTGATGTGCTATTTCTCTAGAACCTACAGTATAGGGGTGGCCTCTGTCTCCAGTACATTAATGGGACAGACTTGAAAGGCCCTAAAAACCACCCTCTCTGCCCCTTTCCCACTCTGTTGGAAAGTAATCTGCTTACATCATTAGGCTAAGCTTGCTAAAACTAATTACCAGATGTTGTGTTCCTTTTTCTCTCCTCTTTTTGGTCAGCTGTTAAATACCCGCCATCATTTTCTCTCACTAGCGCCCCCTCATTCTGTGGCAACTCTACACAATAAAGCCATTTGGAAATAACAACAATTGGAAAAAGAAAACTCCCTCCCGCTATTCAGAAGACCTATCATGTGCTGTTCACCTCCCTCCTCTCTCAAACTATGCGGTCATGTAGGGGCTAATAACCTGAACTGAGAAAAAGAAAATACCTGAAAAAAAATGAAAGCAGGATGAACCGAGGCAATTGAGGTCCACCAGTCGCATTTGCACTTGGTAGGGATTTTTGAGGGCCTATTTTAGCTTATCACATTATTACCCATTTAGAGATAAAGAAGTGTCCCAGTGCTTATTATGGCTACTGTAGCATGCTGAGTGTACAAACACATATTTCAATCCTCCTCTATAATTCTGAGTACTGGTGTGCCACAGCACACAGAGAAGAGTTAAACAAATCCTCAACCAAATCCTGGCCATGAAGATTTATGTCACTCAAAAGACTGGATTTAAAGGTTGTCTTTGTGATGTGTATTTGTGTCAAAGGATGTTTTATTTCCACAGTTGTGTCATTGTCATTTCCTGTTCTTTATGGGCTAATGTACAGTAAATTCCCCGACGAGCTAAACAGTATATTTGCTGTGACTCATGTTTGGTTTCCCTCAGCAAAGGACAGAGATTTCTTTGTTTTGCAATCCACAGCAAGAAAGTGAGACAATATTATACCACAACCACCACTACCAATAATAATAATAATAATGACAATAATAATAATAACAATAATAATAATAATAATGACAATAATAATAATAACAATAATAATAATAATAATAATAAAATAATAATAATAACAACAATACTAATGTTGTTGTACATTAAGCCTAATTATGTGTCCTACCTTTGTTATATTTTCTCTAGTCTAAACTGTTATTATATTCAATTGTATTATTTAATTTGAGAGAACATTTCTGTTTGGAGTTTTGACATTTGAAAATAACTATTATAAGACACTTTTGCGATGAACTCAGATATAAAACACTGCTACATATATGACCGTTGAATCCACATCACCCTCACACTATAGTTGTAGTAAATAAATGCATGCCCTTCCAAATAACGTCACAGTGCTTTCTTTACAAGAGTAATGATGATGGTGAGCTGCAAAAAAAGCATTCTTAAAAACAAAACATTTGATTTAAGATTGTATTTTACTTTTAATGAAACTCCATACAACTAAACAGAAATGCTGTTTGTCCTACCCTTACCAGCATTTATAATATGGTGACCTCAATAAACAAAGAATGAAAACATAGACATATACTTTCTTTTTTTTTAACACTAGCTTGTGTATTTCCCTCGTATCAACAGTCTGGCAGCGATTGTGATTCATAGCAGTCATTTAAGTGATAATGCACTCATTCAATACACTACACTAACAAACACGTACCTCCTGGTTATCTGTGTGGCACAGTCGGTCCTGAAGCAAGCCGCTGAACAGGAGGCAGAAACTCAAGATGGTGTTGATTGATAAATTGACAGGTTAATTTTCGTGTGGATAATGAGAGTAAGAGCCAGAAAGACGGTAGAGCAAGTCTCTGGCCCTTTGCTCTAGCTTGCATGCAGTGCCATCTATCTATTGCTGCCAGTACAGCAAGCAGAAACAGGTACGCACTATGTCAAGCAGTTTTGACTATCTAGGTTAAACTTGTATTCAACATCCTATCTTTAGTTTGCTGGCATTTTCTCTGCCATTTCCTATTATTATCACATGTCACTTTATTCCTTTTGCGTAAAATAAAATAATGAAAAAATATATATATACATATCAGTGGGGATTAAGTTACAATATTACTTGTGTCTACTATACCAAGTGATATTGCAAACAATTGTAAAACCATATAGGACAACATACATTATGAGGTCCACTGTATTGGTTCCTTATTGCATGTTTTACTCTGAAGTCAATGAAATAAGAATAAGAAGACCTTCTGGTAAAAGCAACTTTACGATTAAAAACTTAGGGGTTACACACCGTAAGGATATGTGTCCTGCAGTAAAATATGTACATGGTCATATAAAACAGACATTACGCTATACTATATTATTTGTTTTCACTTTACACTGTATTATTTCTGAAGTTTGTAATAAACAATTATCCTTCCCGACTGTAAAAGATAAATAAAAATGATCACAACCTCCAGACAGATGCAGAACTTATTATAGACTTCAAGTTGTGTATCTAAAAAAAAGTATTTACAAAAATCTATTCACATTATTCGAATCACGTCTACATGCATGTTTAAGGTATAGCATTAGGCTACATACTTATGACTGGTGTCATTTCTCATCTCACTTTTTGATTTGAATAGATACAGTAATGAAAGATTGCGGACGAGATTTCCAATGATCGATCTGACAACATTATCTACAGTAGTACTGGATTTGATTTGTATACGAATATCAGTTTTTACTAGTTGCAATTAGCACAATCTTGCTTATATGAGTGTTTTTACAAAGTAGGCAGAATTCCAGCATAGAGCTTAATTAGGGGGCAAATTCTTGGAATGGAAGAAAGGGTTTTTCTAGGGGTTAGAAAGGTTGCTAAATCTGACACACATGTTTCTGCTGCTTGTCACTGCAATGTGTCCAGTCTACAAGCCCCTCTAATTAACTCTCTGCTAACATTATTCTGGAGCACTCCCTATATGAATCAGCATTCAACATCATGCTAATCATCTGTCACTTTTTATAGTCGCAAAGCCAATGTCCTTCATTTATAACTTTGATAACTAATAATGCACTTTTGGGGTGTCTGTATACGCCTAACCCTGTAGGATGATGCAAAAGGATTGAAAAGATTACTGGTTGATCTGAATTCATATAGTTACATGTTTTTCCTTAATAATGAAAATAACAGTTTTCTTTATTATATATTATGTATAAATAATGTTCCTTTAAAACTTAAATGATACATATATATTTTTTTGCACAACAATTCTGGAATTCAAAATCTGAATTATAGTAATGAACAACTTTTTATCAACTGGAGTACAAAACTCTATCAAAATTGGTGCTAGTGTGGTCATGGGCTATGACAAGTATTGCTTGAAATGGTAAAGAAATCTGACCCAATTAAAGTACTTCTCTGGAGCGTGTTTGTTGTACAGCTCCAAGGATATCCTGATCCCATTGGGTTTGTCTGAATTGAATTTGCTGGCTTGTAGTTCCTGTTGTATCTCCCTATAGTAAAGCAGTTGGCAGGGAAACTGCAGTTTAAAACTCACAATTGTGAAGTTGCTGGCTCGTTAGCTATGCTATAAATCTGTAATCTTTCGAACAAAACATCATATGTCATCTTGTTTTTCTTTACTTCACTCTACATGACATATCTCTACTAAATACTGTTTTATTTTCCCATTTTATATATGACATTTTGTATGGTTGAGAGTAAGTTTGCAAAGTGTTAAATGAGAAGCAATATACTGCAATACATGTCTATAACTCGTTTGTTGCTTATATCATATCAATATGGAAAAATGCAAATAATTCAAACATGAAATGTTTTATATAAAGACTTTCCTTTAATTTGGTCCTTTGTTTAATTGTCTTCCTATGAAGCATCATCTGGTACCCAAAGGGGAAATACAGGCATCTGAACAATTTGGCATGATTACAAAGTGCAGCTAGCTACCTGCTTAGCTTCTGTATTCACACAGACACCGGCCCTGTCTTGTAGGAACAGTGTGTGTTCATATAACAATGGAAGTCTCCCCTGAGTGGGAGTCTCACTGGGTCCACAAAATAGGATGCACTCAAACCTTCTTTTCACAAAACTTTAGAAAACACAGCAAATGCTTTGTTGTTTGTTGTAAACATGTAGACAAGGTGGCAATAAAATATAATTTATTTTTTTGTATCTTTTTCCAAAGGTTTGAACCCCCACAATAGTACTCAACGATAGATATAAATAAATGGCAGAAGCCTAACCTTATCTATGTGGCAGACTGGGATGGGGCTGAAGTGGGAGAAATCATTGACCCTACACGTTGACTGACAGCTACAACACTGTGCCATACATGCTGAGTGTCAAAGCATTGATGTCAAGACACCTCTAGGAAGCTGATGACCCACTTCATCCTAATGTAGCTACCATGACTTCAACTTCTAACATCGGTTGAGTTCCTATCAAGAGCTCTAAAAGGATGACTTGCTAAACTGATTATTCTTCAGCTTTTCGTAGTGAAATAGCTTGTTGAAACTCAGTATTCATACAAGTCAGGTTGAACAACACAATCACTTCAAGAGTTAATTAACAAAAAGAAAATAAAGAAGTTGAATGTGATGTCTAACTTTTGTAGGTTGTTACTTTGCTCTTTCACAGGAACAAACTTTCAGAGATCAAAGTGAATTTTATTTTGTTTCTGAGTACTTTGTTCCTTTGTTGCATTTTATTTACTCAATGATGCATATTCATGTCATTATACGAACAGTGAATACATAATCAGATAAAGGAAACTGACAAACATTTTGAAGAAGATAAAGGAAACGGACACACACTGACACACAAATATAGAATATTATTGTCTATCTTCATATTTACAATATTTTAAAAGATCAAACTGGACTGAGAATGTCTGCTGTGAAAAGAGGGATGAGAGGGATTGTTTGAGGTGCCGCTATATTGGTGTCAATGCTCTTGTTCACCAATAACAGCATGGTAACATCTAGGGGTGCCTCACCCTCCCATTCACTCCAGCTGTACCATGAGGTCTGACAAAACAGACAGCAGAACAACGAGAGCTGTTGATGATGCGGTGGTAAAGGAAGGCTGCAGAGGACACATCGTTGGGAATTCATCCCATCCTGGCCTCCAATGCACCCAACAGCTTGATCCTGTGTCACTCTGAGGGCATGGCTTGGCACTCTCATGATTTGCTTTTGAAATCTAAACGGTTAATTGTGACAGATAAAAAGGGTTCAACCAAACAATGGGTTAAATAAAGTGGGTAAAGGGAGGGACCTTTTTAGAGAGTCAGGCTGTAAAATGAAGTACATAAAAAGCTAAAGAAAAAAATCAAGAGGGAATAATGAAATTAGGGATGGGGCGAGAGAGAAAGAGAAAGCAAGGGCTAGAGAACTTGAAGCGCTGACCCCTATCGTCCATGGTGAAAAGCAGGAGATTAGAAAGCGTTTCATGCTAATTTCCATGGAGATTTCTGTAATTTCTCCAACATTACTTCTTCCTGCTTTGATTTGTCCGTCCTGCCTGCCCCCCCTCTAGTGTCGTCAGGGTGGTCCGTTTCATCATGCTGCTGCTCTCGTGGGCCCCTAGATGGCCCCTCGCTGCGTCCAGGCGTCGTGAGATTACTGAAGCGGCGCTGACATCTCTATCAACTTGCGTCACCACTGTGCCCTCTCCCAACACCCCCCAGCCTATCCCCCATCTCACCTCACCCACCACCCACCCTCACCACAAACTCTCACAGATCTGTCAGATGATGGCTTCATCGGTTCACGTTGCTCCCTGCAAACTCCCACCAGTCTCTTTGCACTACCCCCATCCCATCATTTATTCCCTCCCAGAACCCCCCGAAACACACACACACACACCACAAGAATAATCTTCTCCCCTCTTTTCATTGCAGAATGTTTCACCTTTTGCTATTCCTCGCCTCCTCTCTCTTTCTGCCTCAGCCTGGTTTGTGCTTCTCCCTGCCACATCAAAGAGAACCAGGGGTCATGGAGCCACAGGCATGGAATATAAATGCAACCAACTGCGTGGCAGTATGGAAAATCAATCCTCTAAAGATAGCTCCATCCACTTCATGAACCCATCATCATCCTCCATCACATATAGTATGATATAGGAATAGTTTGTGAAACCATACTCTAAATGGGTTATTGTGCATGGGATTATCTGTTATTGGGAAATGTTTTTTGTCCATCCATAAAAAAAATATATATATATATTTCAGAGTTTGTTAGCATTAATCTGCATACTTGGTGCATATTTGAAAATAAGTATTAACTAGACTAGACTATGTAAGTGAATTATTGAGAAATACGCACATACTGTACGTAGACTGAGGAGACACTGCGAATGCTATTCTCAAACAAAGACGTTCTAGCAATATGTTCTTCTCAAAGGGTAATAAAGATAGAAGTGTAAATCATCTAAGTATAGATGTATATGAGAAATGCAATGTAAAAAAGTGTTAGCATTGAGAGAGGAATGTGATAAGCAAAAGAGACAACTTCTCTATTCATCCAACAAAAGCTTCGATCTCACATGGGGGTGGGGGCATTGTGTTGATTCTGGAATCCTGGGAAAAATGTCAGACAGTTTATTGAGCAAAACACTGCAGCAGAAATATGTAAACAGACTTTGTTGGAAGCCCTCTACCAAAGACCTGCCAACAGAGAGTACTAGTCATGCTTCCCAATGTACGTCACTATAATGCTCCACTTTGATTTGAAAATACCTGTGAAATATGCTTGTATCTTTTACCCAGTCAGATTGACTCCTTGGATATTGATGAGAACACCCTGGGTATGATTTACTCTAGGAGAAATGTCTAAGCAACATTCCATGCAACAACCATATTGTACTGAAGACACCAAAGCTGGGTAAAAACAACTCTTGTGATTGATGAATCCGTATTCACTGCTGAGTGATGAGCAATACATGTCATGATGAAAATATGGCTTTCACCAGTTTTCAGGCATTCCTGTTTAGGATAGCATGTGATGGGGGCCATTGGCTCCAGTTGCTTAGTGTAAGCATCAGATGAACGCTCTGCTGGAAGATGTCAATGTCTCCATTAATGCCAGGCCTGCCACACAGGCAGTGCTTGAATGCCACAGGGTTTCGTGGAGAGTGATGGGGGGTTGTAAATGTTAACTCTCACTGGCTGGTTGTCCCAGCCTGGTGGTTACATAGCCTGGCAACACCTATAAGGAATATAAGACAAAATTTTAAGTGAACATGTGTCACGCCCTGACCTTAGAGATGCTTTTTATGTCTCTATTTTGGTTTGGTCAGGGCGTAAGTTGGGGTGGGCATTCTATGTTTTGTGTTCTATGTTTTCTATTTCTGTGTGTTTGGCCGGGTGTGGTTCTCAATCAGAGGCAGCTGTCATTCGTTGTCTCTGATTGAGAACCATACTTAGGTAGGCTTTTCCCACCTGTATTTTGTGGGTAGTTGTTTTCTGTTTTTGTGTCTGCACCAGACAGAACTGTGTCGGTTTCGTTCGTTCTCGTTGTTATTTCAGTGTTCAGTTCAAATAAAAGTATGAACACGTATCTTGCTGCGCTTTGGTCCTCTCCTTCCAACAGCCATTACAGAACTACCCACCACCAAAGGATCAAGCAGCGTGGTGTATTGGACTTCTGTACATGGGAGGAGATCCTGGATGGGAAGGGACCCTGGAGGCAGGCTGGGGAGTATCGCCGTCCACAGGAGGAACTGGAGGCAGCTAAGGCTGAGCGGCAACATTACGAGGGAATACGGCTGGCAAGGAAGCCCGAGAGGCAGCCCCCCTCCCCCCCAAAAAATGTTTGGGGGGGCACACGGGGAGTGTGGCAGACTCAGGTTGGAGACCTGAGCCAACTCCCCGTGCTTTTGGTGGTGACCAGTTTCCCCAGTTCGCCAGGAGAACCCAGTACGGCCTGTTCCAGCTCCCCGCACGTGCCGGGCTAGACTGGGCATTCAGCCTGGAAGAATGGTGCCAATGCTACCCACCAGATCTCCAGTGCTCCCCCACAGCCTGGTCTATCCTGTGCCTCCTCCACGGACCAGGCCTCCAGTAGGTCTCCGCAGCCTGGTGAGTCCGGCGCTGCCAGTGTCGCCCTCCTGTCCGGCGCCTGCTGCTAGGCTCCCCAGTCCGGGGTCGGCCGCGAGGGTCCCCGCTCCAGAGGCGCCACCTAAGTGGGCCAAGCCTAAGGTGGAGCAGGATCCACGTCCCGCAGCAGAGCCGCCACCGCGGATAGATGCCCACCCAGACCCTCCCCTATAGGTTTAGGTTTTGCGGCCGGAGTCCGCACCTTTGGGGGGGGTACTGTCACGCCCTGAACTAAGATCCTTTATATGTCTCTATTTTGGTTTGGTAAGGGTGTGAGTTGGGGTGGGGTGGGCATTTTATGTTTTGTGTTCTATATTTGCTATTTCTGTGTGTTTGGCCGGGTGTGGTTCTCAATCAGAGGCAGCTGTCATTCGTTGTCTCTGATTGAGAACCATACTTAGGTAGCCTTTTCCCACCTGTGTTTTGTGGGTAGTTGTTTTTGTGTCTGCACCAGACAGAACTGTTTCGGTTTCGTTCGTTCACTTTTATTTTTGTTACTTCAGTGTTCAAATAAAAGTATGAACACGTACCACGCTGCACCTTGGTCCTCTCCTTCCAACAGCCGTTACAACATGGGCAGCTGTATTTGTTTAACCATACCGCCACATTGGTTATAGAGTAGTAGGATTTTAAAAGGAAATACTACAAAAAGTGTGTGTGTGGGGGGATCTATGTCATTGGTATTTTGAGTAAATACGTAGTTGATTAAATACATCTAATTGAATGATTATTCTGATAATATAAATAATTATACCCAAACTAGAGTGCATTTGGCTAGAATGTTTGAGTATTTTTGAGAAGCATGTTCCATGACTATGACATGAGTGATAAGAGGCATTCAATCTACAGTGCATTCGGAAAGTATTCGGACCCCTTGACATTGTCCATATTTTGTTACATTACAGCCTTGTTCTAAAATGGATTAAAATGACATTTTCCTAATCAATCTACACACAATACCCCATAATGACAAAGTTAAAACAGGTTTTTAGATGTGTTTGCAAAAGTATTCAAAATAAATTATTTACACAAGTATTCAGACCCTTTGCTATAATTGAATTCCGGTGCATCCTGTTTCCATTGATCATCCTTGAGATGCTTCTACAACTTGATTGGAGCCCACCTGTGGTTAATTCAATTGATTGGACATGATTTGTAAAAGCACACACCTGTCTATGAGGTCCCACAGTTGACAGTGCATGTCAGAGCAAAAACCAAGCCATGAGGTCAAAGGAATTGTCTGTAGAGCTCCAAGACAGGATTGTGTCGGAACAGATCTGGGAATGGGTATCAAAAAATGTCTGCAGCATTGAAGGTCCCCAAGAACACAGTGGCCTCCATCATTCTTAAATGGAAGCAGTTTGGAACCACCAAGATTCTTCCTAGCAATCAGGGGAGAAGGTCATTGGGCATGGAGGTGACCAAGAACCCAATGGTCACTCTGACAGAGCTCCAGAGTTTCTCTGTGGAGATGGGAGAACCTTCCAGAAGGACAACCATCTCTGCAGCACTCCACCAATCAGGTCTTTATAGTAGAGTGGCCAGACGGAAGCCACTCCTCAGTAAAAGGCACATTACATCCCGTTTGGAGATTGCAAAAGGAACCTAAAGAAATGTCAGACCATGAGAAACAAGATTCTCTGGCCTGATGAAACCAAGACTGGTGGTGGCAGCATCATGCTGTGGGGATGTTTTTCAGCGACAGGAGAGACTAGTCAGGATCGAGGGGAAAGATGAATGGAGCAAAGTACAAAGAGATCCTTGATGAAAACCTGCTCCAGAGCGCTCAGGACCTCAGACTGGGGCGAAGATTCACCTTCCAACAGGACAATGACCCACGCAGGAGTGGCTTCGGGACAAGTCTCTGAATGTCCTTGAGTGGCCGAGCCAGAACCCGGACTTGAACCTGATCGAACATCCCTGAAAATAGCTGTGCAATGACGCTCCCCATCCAACCTGACAGAGCTTGAGAGGATCTGCAGAGAAGAATGGGAGAAACTCCCCAAATACAGTTGTGCTAAGCTTGTAGCGTCATACCCAAGAAGACTCAGGGCTGTAATCACTGCCAAAGGTGCGTCAACAAAGTACTGAGTAAAGGGTCTGAATACTTATGTAAATCTTATATTATTAAACAATTTTGAATTTGCAAACATTTATAAAAAACCTGTTTTAGCTTTGTCATTATGGGCTATTGTGTGTAGATTGATGGGAGGGGGGACAATTTAATCCATTTTAGGATAAGGCTGTAATGTAACAAAATGTGGAAAAAGTCAAGGGGTCTGACTGCTTTCTGAATGCACTGTATGGCCACTTATCATGTTGTGCCACACTTGCTATGAAAAGATTATCCTTCTCCAGTGGCGTGCCTACCCCAAAAGGCTTTTCCATGGTCCTAAAAACCACAATATGGAAGCTGTGTATTCAGCACAAATGTAATGCACTTAAAGGATGCCACAAGTGTGCACACCCAGCAGCACAATGAACAGGTTATGGGTTTTTCCACACTTTGATAAAGTGGACAGAGGAGTTTTTCCAGTCAGAAATGGAGCCATGATGTCTACATATCGGATGTTTAAAAAAATAAAGTGCTGTAGAGTCATTTTTTCAAATTAAATCTCAGTTGAATTTATGGCCGTTTACCTTGAAATAATGCAAACACCAAGGATTGCCAGAGAGTCTGTATAATGACACATCAACTGTTTAAGTGGCACTGCATGTTGGAGTACCATGCCAAATGCACATTTTTATTTATTTATATACATATATATATATATATATATTCACCTTTATTTAACCAGGTATGCCAGTTGAGATCATTTACAACTGTGACCTGGCCAAGATAAAGCAAAGCAGTGTGACACAAACAACAGCACAGAGTTACACATGGAATAAAAAACGTACAGTCAATAACACAATGGAGATGAGGTAGTTGGATGGGCTATTTACAGATGGGCTATGTACAGGTGCAATGATCTGTGAGCTACTCTGACAGCTGATGCTTAAAGTTAGTGAGGAAGATATGAGTCTCCAGCTTCAGTGATTTTTGCAATGCGATGCAATCATTGGCAGCAGAGAACTTGAAGGAAAGGCGGCCAAACGAGGAATTGACTTTGGTGGTGACCAGTGAAATATACCTGCTGGAGCACGTGCTATAAGGTGGGGCTTTACCTAGCAAAGACTTATAGATGACCTGGAGCCAGTGGGTTTGGCGACGAATATGAAGCGAGGGCCACTGAACTCTGTCTGAGAAGTAGTTGGTGAACCAGGCGAGGCAGTCATTTGAGAAACCAAGGTTGTTGAGTCTGCCGATAAGAATATGGTGATTGACAGAGTCGAAAGCCTTGGCCAGGTCGATGAAGACCGCTGCACAGCACTGTCTTTTATCGATGGCGCTTATTTTTTTTATTTATTTTTTTTAACCTTTATTTTACTAGGCAAGTCAGTTAAGAACAAATTCTTATTTTCAATGACGGCCTAGGAACAGTGGGTTAACTGCCTGTTCAGGGGCAGAACAACAGATTTTGTACCTTGTCAGCTCGGGGATTTGAACTTGCAACCTTTCGGTTACTAGTCCAATGCTCTAACCACTAGGCTTTATGATATCGTTTAGTACCTTTAGTACCTTGAGCGTGGCTGAGGTGCACCCGTGACCAGCTAGGAAACCGGATTGCACAGCGGAGAAGGTACGGTGGGATTCAAAATGGTCAGTGATCTGTTTATTAACTTGGCTTTCGAAGACCTTAAAAAGGCAGGGCAGGATGGATATAGGTCTGTAGCAGTTTGAGTCTAGAGTGTCTCCCCCTTTGAAGAGGGGGATGACCGCGGCAGCTTTCCAATCTTTAGGAATCTCAGATGATACCGAAAGAGAGGGTGTACAGACTAGTAATAGGGGTTGCAACAATGGTGGCGGATAATTTTAGAAAGAGAGGGTCCAGATTGTCTAACCCAGCTGATTTGTATGGGTCCAGGTTTTGCAGATCTTTCAGAACACCAGCTATCTGGATTTGGGTGAAGGAGAAGCTGGCGAGGCTTCGGCAAGTAGCTGCGGGGGGTGAGGAGCTGTTGGCCAGGGTTGGGATAGCCAGGAGGAAAGCATGGCCAGCCGTAGAGAGATGCTTACTGAAATTCTCGATTATCTTGGATTTATCGGTGGTGACAGTGTTTCCTAGCCTCAGTGCAGTGGGCAGCTGGGAGGAGGTGCTCTTATTCTCCATGGACTTTACAGTGTCCCAAAACCTTTTGGAGTTAGAGCTACAGGATGCAAATTTATGTTTGAAAAAGCTAGCCTTTGCTTTCCTAACTGCCTGTGTATATTGGTTCCTAACTTCCCTGAAAAGTTGCATATCGCGGAGGCTATTCAATGCTAATGCAGTAAGCCACAGGATGTTTTTGTGCTGGTCAAGGGCAGTCAGGTCTGGAGTGAACCAAGGGCTATATTTGTTCCTGGTTCTACATTTTTTTGAATGGGGCATGCTTATTAAAGATGGTGAGGAAAGCACTTTTAAAGAATAATCAGGCATCCTCTACTGATGGAATGAGGTCAATATCCTTCCAGGATACCCAGGCCAGGTCGATTAGAAAGGCCTGCTCGCTGAAGTGTTTTAGGGAGCGTTTGACAGTGATGAGGGGTGGTCGTTTGACCGCAGACACATTAAGGACGCAGGCAATGAGGCAGTGATCGCTGAGATCCTGGTTGAAGACTGCAGAGGTGTATTTGGAGGGCAGGTTAGTCAGGATGATATCTATGAGGGTGCCCGTGTTTACGGATTAGGGGTTGTACCTGGTAGGTTCATTGATTATTTGAGATTGAGGGCATCTATTTTAGATTGTAGGACGGCCGGGGTGTTAAGCATGTCCCAGTTTAGGTCACCTAACAATACGAGCTCTAAAGATAGATGGGGGGCAATCAATTCACAAATGGTGGCCAGGGCACAGCTTGGGGCTGAGGGTAGTCTATAACAGGTGGCAACAGTGAGAGACTTGTTTCTGGAAAAGTGGACTTTTAGAAGTAGAAGCTCAAAAATAATTTTTCTGGGTGCAGAAGAATAGATTCAAGGCATAATGTACAGACAAGGGTATGGTAGGATGTGAATACAGTGGAGGTTAACCTAGGCATGAATGACAATGAGAGAGGTTTTGTCTCTAGAGACACCATTTAAACCAGGTGAGGTCACCGCATGTGTGGGAGGTGGAATAAAAGGGCTAGCTAAGGCATATTGAGCAGGGCTGGTGGCTCTACAGTGAAATAAGACAATAACTAACTAAAACAGCAATGGACAAGGCTTATTGGCATGCGTAGCCAAGTGATCATAGGGACCAGTGAGTAGCTAGGCCAGCTGGAGACACTGCGATTCAGACAGCTAGCGGGCCGGGGATAGCAGAAGGGCCTTAGGGGGATGTCGCGACGGAAGAGTCTGTTGCAGCCCCCTCGGACGGTTACGTCGGCAGTCTGTTGCAGCCCAAGAAATTGGCTGATGGACTTCTTCAGCTAACAGTCCGATATCCTCTAGACAGCTAGCGGGCCGCGGCTAGCAGGCTAGCGGATGAGCTTTCAGGGGACATCGTGACGGAGGAGCCTGTTGAAACCCCCTCGGGCTGTTTACGTCGGTAGACCAGTTGTGATGGATCGGCGGGGCTCCGTGTCGGGAGTAAGAGGGGTCCAGGCCAATTGTCAAAATAGATATTGTAGCCCAATGAGTGGCTGATGGACCTCTTCAGCTAGCCGGGAGATGGGCCTAGCACGAGGCTAGTGCTTGCTTCGGGACAGAGACGTTAGCCAGGAGAAGCCAACTCGGACAGCAGCTAGCTAGCTGCGATGATCCAGGTGAAAATGTTCAGAGCTTGCGGTAGGAATCGGGAGAAGTGTAGATTTGGTGGAGAATAAGGCAGTCAGATATGCTCTGGGTTGAGTCGCGCTGTGCAGACTGACTGGAGTTAACCGGGCTAAGTTCAGCTGATGACCGCTAGTAGTGGCTAACTGACTACTAGCTAGTAGCTAGTTAGCGGGCTAGCTTCTGTTGGGGGTTCCGGTTCTAAAGTATAGAAAATAGCAGATCCATACCACATTGGGTGAGGCGGGTTGCAGGAGAGTATGTTAAAATTGAGGTTAAAAATATAAAAAATATATATGAAATATATACAAATAAAAAAAAGATGTATACACGGGACACGACAAGACAATGACAAAGACGTCTGAACTGCTACACGATCTTGGATCAAATGACACAAATCGCACCAGAGAATGCGCACTGAGTGCTCCACACATGCAAAGTATAGAAATCATGATGTTATTTAGGCTGGAGATAGAATTTCCAAGAGCAAGATGTAACAATAATGGGTTAATACAAAAGCCAATTCTTGCCTTTCATCATATTCAGTTAACAGTGGAGGCTCCTCAGAGGAAGAAGGGGAGGATCATCCTCCTCAGTGAATTTCATTTTTTTTTTTTTTTTTACAGTGAAACATTTTAAAAGTTATCCTTTTTAGAATAAACTATACTAAATATACAGTACATTCAGAAAGTATTCAGACCCCTTGACTTTTTCAACATCTTACAGCCTTATTCTAATTCAATTGTTTATTTTCCTCATCAAACTACACACAATACCCGATAATGACAAAGCAAACAGTTTTTTAGACATTTTTACAAATGTATTAAAAATGTAAAACTGAAATATCACATTTAAATACTATTCAGACCCTACTCAGTACTTTGTTGAAGCACCCATGGCAGCGATTACAACCTTAAGACTTGGTGAGTATTACGCTACAAGCTTGGCACACCTGAATTTGGGGAGTTTCTCCCAATCTTTTCTGCAGATCCTCTCAAGCTCTGTCAGGCTGGATGGGGAGTGTCGCTGCACAGCTATTTTCAGGTCTCTCCAGAGATTTTCGATCGGGTTCAAGACCGGGTTCTGGCTGGGCCACTCAAGGACATTCAGAGACTTGTGCCGAAGCCACTCCTGCATTGTTTTGGCTGTGTGTTGAGGGTTGTTGTCCTGTTGGAAGGTGAACCTTCGCCCCAGTCTAAGATCCTGAGTGCTCTGGAGCAGGTTTCCATCAAGGATCTCTCTGTACTTTGCTCCGTTTATCTTTACCTCGATCCTGCCGGTGAAAAACATCCCCACAGCATGATGCTGCCACTGCCATGTTTCACCGTAGGGCCTGTGCCAGGTTTCCTCCAGACGTGAAGCTTGGCATTCAGGCCAAAGAGTTCAATCTTGGTTTCATTAGACCAGAGAATCTTGTTTCTCATGGTCTGACAGCCGTTTAGGTGCCTTTTGGAAAACTCCAAGCCTGATTGGTGGAGTGCTGCAGAGATGGTTGTCCTTCTGGAAGGTTCTTCCATCTCCACAGAGGAACTCTGGAACTCTGTCAGAGTGACCATCGGGTTCTTAGTCACCTCCCTGACCAAGGCCCCTGCTCAGTTTGGCTGGGCCGTCAGCTCTAGGAAGAGTCTTGGTGGTTCCAAACTTCTTCCATTTAAGAATGATGGAGGCCACTGTATTCTTGGGGACCTTCAATGCTGCAGAAATGTTTTGGTACCCTTCCCCAGATCTATGCCTCAACACAATCCTGTCTCGGAGCTCTACGGACAATTCCTTCAATTTCATGGCTTGGTTTTTGCTCTGACATGCACTGTAAACTGTGGGACCTTACAGTATATAGACAGGTGTTTGCCTTTCCAAATCATGTCCAGTCAATTGAATTTACTACAGGTGGACTCCAATCAAGTTGTAGAAACATCTCAAGGATGATCAATGAAAACAGGATGCACCTGAGCTCAATTTCAACACTCATAGTAAAGGGTCTTAATACTTATGTAAATGAAGTATTTCTATTTTTTATTTTTAATGAAATAGAAGAAATGTCTCAACCTGTTTTGCTTCATACTTTTGGGGTATTGTGTGTAGATTGCTAAAGATTTGTTAAAAAAAATATGTTAGAATAAGGCTGTAACGTAACAAAATATGGAAAAAGTCAAGGGGCCTGATTACTTTCCGAAGGCACTATATTCACATGTCACCAAATAATTCATTAAACCACATTGTTTTGCAAGGAAGGTCTATAGTAGCCTCAACGGCACTCTGTAGTGTAGCACCATTACGTAGCCAGAGGACAGCTAGCTTCCGTACTCTTCTGGGTACATTGACTTCAATGCAAACCTAGGAGGCTCATCTCACCCCCTTCCATAGACTTACACAGCAATTATGACAACTTCCGAAGGACATCCTTCAACCTGTCAGAGCTCTTGCAGCATGAAGTGACATGCTGTCCACCCAATCAAAGGATCAGGGAATTCATCTTGTACTGAAAGTATAAGCTACAACTAACTAGCATTGCAGCACCTAAAATGTGGTAAGTATTTGACTCAAAGAGAGAGAAAGACAATAGTTGAACAGTTTTGAACACATTAATTTCTTCAAAAATGAAGGAGAAGCAAGAGAGAGAGAGTGAGAGAGAGAGCTAGCTATATTTCATTGTATTTTTTTCACTTACTTAGCTAGTGAATGCACCTAGCTAGTTTAGCATACTCAAACAAACTGCTAAAGAAATAGAGGGATGCTATGTTAGATAGCTGGCTATGGCTATACAACACTGGAACTCTTTCAAGTCAAGGTAAGCTTTTGGTTTTGTTAATTTATTGCCAGTGGGGCCCGCCAGTGTAACTGCTAAACTGCATGGTGACTGTACACTGTACTGAATGATTGTAGCGGGTTTACTAATGTGTTAGTTCTAGTAGCTATGTTGACTATGACATTATCTAATATGGTGACAACAATATAAGGATGTGTGTAGCGGTTAGAATATGAAGGTTTTGCTTGGAAAGGTATTTCCACCTGGTTACAGATGGAAATAGTGAGAGTACGTTGTACACGTTGTACACTTTGTTGACGTTGTAAACTTTCATTCATATGCCAGGTTGTAGCAACCAAATGATGCGTATAGGGAAAATTTGAGTATCATATAGTAGCCTAAACCTATCAATGTTACATTGAGCTGGGTGAATGGAATATGAATGTCAGTCATCCAATATGCTGTAATAGAAACAAGGCCATGCTCATAAAAAAAATGATCGTCCTCCCTCGTCTTAAACGGCACCGACCGCGACTGTCAGGTACGTGAAATACAGTCACAAACACCCAATCATAAGCTTAGTATTATGGGTTCACATAGAAATAATTTATCTGAAATTTATATCTGGAAACTGCAAAAGCATCAAAATTCTTGAATCTTCAGAACGCTCAAGCAGCAACAGGAATTGTGGGAACGTTTTCATTCTCTCTAACCTGCCTTCAGCTCAATATGACTAGCTGTCTACTGTACACGCTGGTTTGTTGTGTTCTAGGCTGGAGGGCTGGACAGGGTAGTGTACTCTTCCCCCTAATGCCCTGTTCATTGATCTTTCCCGTAAGTACAGCTCCCTACACAAACCCACACAATCTTGGCGGAGGAGTGCTCCCAGGCACTCCTCACTTCAAAGGAGCATATTTACTCTTATAAATTTAGAGAAAGTGCAGCTGTGTATGCATCCTGCAACCTCAATCAATGACGGGGCTGGTCCTCCTGACCCCCCCTGCTGGCTAATAAAGTGCTTCTTAGGCTTGGTGGTTTCAGTCTTTTGGGGTTGGCTCAAACTAGCACTTACAGTATGTTACAGTATGTTTGTTTCCGCTGCCTCTTCTCGTAAATAGATTTTAAGGTAATACTTATCTGTCGTTTCAAACACAATAGTTTAGTGGGGGTTGGTCGACAAATTATTATCCCACATGAATTGTATTGTAAATGACACTTCAGAATTTGTGTAGTGCAATATGGTTAATATAACCATGTGTTAGTGTTGGTTTTCAGTGAATTTATCTAAATCACAAAAACCTTCAGCAATATGAATTCCATGTCTTGTCAATTGGTAAAAGGAGTCTCTGTCTAATTAAAATAAAGATTTGTCTAACACATGATATAAATGTAAAAGTTAGTGAAACCTGTTTTCATGAGTTTCATCATCATATTATCTAAAGACAAAGCTAAATAGATCATTACAATAGCTTTAATGTGTTGTTTTAAGGAACTAGATATAGGTATCATGTCTACTTAAGAGATCTCTTTTTCTGTTTTCAACAAAAAAGTTTCATGCTGGGATGCAGATTATCATAATTGTCTTTTCCACTCTTCTAAAACAAATGTGTATTAAGACAGAGGCTAGAATGGGCCTTCTGCCGCTGCGAAAATGAGACAATCAGAATATTTTGTAATTACGTGCAACGATATTCTAATTACTGATGATTTAAGCTCCTCCATGCTGCTTCCTCTCCCCCTTGCTACAATTAGAAAAATATAAATGTCAGCTGTGTTTTTGTCGATCATTTCACTTAAATGTAAGTCTCCCAAGTGGCACAGTTTGAGATTTATTTTAAAAGAATGAGAATATGCTGTAATTTCCCTCCATGAGAATTGCATGTGTCTTCTGCTCACCACGTAAGGTTTAAGTGATAGAAGTGGAGGTCTGCACAGATTTGCATATCTGCAAATTCAAAAGGGGATACAACTTGTCACATGTTATCTTGCCGTCTTGCTGTATTTGGGCAATTAAGCATGCGAAATGGGACTAATTTCTCTTATAAAACTAACTAACTAAAGGAAAGTTACAGTGGTTTTGCAAAAGACAAATGCACTCAATTAAGCAGCATACAGTATACATATTTAGGCATGAGCACGCACACACACATATACACCATGTACGACAAAAACACAGCTGACATTTATAGGATCTTAAATTTGACATGTATTGTCACAGCAAAATAATCCTGCAGCAACAGGATTTGAACATTTAGTCCATAATGTTGCTTGATTGTGGTTAGGCTATTATCTGGCCAAAAGTAGGCATCAAAAGTGCAATATGGTTAATATAACCATGTGTTAGTGTTGGTTTTCAGTGAATTTATCTAAATCACAAAGCTCATCGCATTTGCTGCGGTGCATGAAAATTCTCAGCAACAAATGAGTGATCAAATGAAGATCCTACATCTGTATTAACAAGGTGAGGACTGGGTCAAAATTACCTAAATTAAAACAAATCTTTGGAGAGACCTGCTTAGAAATGTCCTTTACTAATGCTCATCACCTGAGAGGATCTCTGTTGGAGGGCACCTGTCAACCCAGGCCAGCTCCTTCTCCACTTGACTGCACTCTGTGTGTCTACCACAACTGTGACTGAACAGCACAGACTCGCCTCCCGATCATTAATCCTGACTGCCTCCTTCGACTTCTCCTCCCTCTTAAAGAGCACCTTTCTTTCTCTCCCACTCTCCGTCCTCTCTCTCCCTCTCTCTGCTCTGCTAACATGTTGACAGCCGTTTGTTAATAGGTATCAGTTTTCAGCGAGCAGGATGAGAGGGATGGATGTGGTAATCATCTTTATCTCAGGCCGCTTGGCAGCGCTCCCCTCCACATGCTGGCGGACACTTGCCATTGAGTGGCTGTCAGGCAGAAAGGGTGTGGGATGCGGGCTCAGGCTGCACAGGTCACGGTCATTTCGCACCAAAAGCCACTGAAGCTAAAACATTTGAGCTACCTGCACTGTCAGTCCTGACACTCACAACACTAACAATCAGACCACCAGTACAGAGAAAAACTTCATTATTTCTCCCAGGTGGATTTCACTAATACAACAACTGTCACTCTGTCAAGATCCACGCTGATGCATGCACCAGATATTGAATTTGATGGTAATAAGAATTGTAGCCACCAAAATTGTTTAAATGCACACTGTCTCCACCCATTTTTTTTGACAAGGCAAGTCAGTTAAAAACAAATTCTTATATACAGTGACAGCCTACCAGGGAACAGTGGGTTAACTGCCTTGTTCAGGGGCAGAACGACAGATTTGGACCTTGTCAGCTCAGGGATTCGACCCAGCAACCTTTCGGTTACTGGCTCAATGCTCGAACCTAGGCTACCTGCCACCCCTATGTTTTAAGGTGTCCGCATGCTTCCCAGCCGAAACAGTTCTGAAAAGTTCATGCATATACAGTGGGGCAAAAAAGTATTTAGTCAGCCACCAATTGTGCATGTTCTCCCACTTAAAAAGATGAGAGAGGCCTGTAATTTTCAACTATGACAGACAAAATGAGAAAAGAAATCCAGAAAATCACATTGTAGGATTTTTTATGAATTTATTTGCAAATTATGGTGGAAAATAAGTATTTGGTCAATAACAAAAGTTTATCTCAATACTTTGTTATATACCCTTTGTTGGCAATGACAGAGATCAAACGTTTTCTGTAAGTCTTCACAAGGTTTTCACACACTGTTGCTGGTACTTTGGCCCATTCCTCCATGCAGATCTCCTCTAGAGCAGTGATGTTTTGGGGCTGTTGCTGGGGAACACGGACTTTCATCTCCCTCCAAAGATTTTCTATGGGGTTGAGATCTGGAGACTGGCTAGGCCCCTCCAGGACCTTGAAATGCTTCTTACGAAGCCACTCCTTCGTTGCCCGGGTGGTGTGTTTGGGATCATTTTCATGCTGAAAGACCCAGCCACATTTCATCTTCAATGCCCTTGCTGATGGAAGGAGGTTTTCACTCAAAATCTCACGATACATGGCCCCATTCATTCTTTCCTTTACACAGATCAGTCGTCCTGGTCCCTTTGCAGGAAAACAGCCCCAAAGCATGATGTTTCCACCCCCATGCTTCACAGTAGGTATGGTGTTCTTTGGATGCAATTCAGCATTCTTTGTCCTCCAAACACGACGAGTTGAGTTTTTACCAAAATGTTCTATTTTGGTTTCATCTGACCATATGACATTCTCCCAATCGTCTTCTGGATCATCCAAATGCTCTCTAGCAAACTTCAGACGGGCCTGGACATGTCCTGGCTTAAGCAGGGGGACACGTCTGGCACTACAGGATTTGAGTCCCTGGCGGCGTAGTGTGTTACTGATGGTAGGCTTTGTTACTTTGGTCCCAGCTCTCTGCAGGTCATTCACTAGGTCCCCCCGTGTGGTTCTGGGATTTTTGCTCACTGTTCTTGTGATCATTTTGACCCCACGGGGTGAGATCTTGCGTGGAGCCCCAGATCGAGGGAGATTATCAGTGGTCTTGTATGTCTTCCATTTCCTAATAATTGCTCCCACAGTTGATTTCTTCAAACCAAGCTGCTTACCTATTGCAGATTCAGTCTTCCCAGCCTGGTGCAGGTCTACAATTTTGTTTCTGGTGTCCTTTGACAGCTCTTTGGTCTTGGCCATAGTAGAGTTTGGTGTGTGACTGTTTGAGGTTGTGGACATGTGTCTTTTATACTGACAAGTTCAAACAGGTGTCATTAATACAGGTAACGAGTGGAGGACAGAGGAGCCTCTTAAAGAAGAAGTTACAGGTCTGTGAGAGCCAGAAATCTTGCTTGTTTGTAGGTGACCAAATACTTATTTTCTACCATAATTTGCAAATAAATTCATTAAAAATCCTACAATGTGATTGCCTGGAGTTGAAGTGTACCTATGATGAAAATTACAGGCCTCTCTCATCTTTTTAAGTGGGAGAACTTGCACAATTGGTGGCTGACTAGATACTTTTTTGCCCCACTGTAATTAGCTGTATAATCTCCTCAACAAACTGCACTATCAATTTAGGAGCCTATAATCTCACCACGTTCAACCTGCAGATCGTTGTGGGGTCTGACATTCGCAACAGCACCATGCAATGCACCCTGAACTGAAGAGGCAGACAAATAGGAGAGATGTGTTAGACCCTCTCAAGGTGGGAATATTGCAAAAATATGATCAATGGCTAATTCGAGAGAAGACAACCACCCGCGTTATGACATCGAAGAGTATTGAAATCTGACATGTATGATAGACGTTTTCGCAATTTAAAGTCATATTCCTATTAACTTCCAGTGTCATGAGAGCGACTTTCTCACAATGCTACATCATACCGGCCAAATTTCTGCCTGCTCAGATACACATGAAAAAATTTAATTACCCAAGGAATCGATAGAACATTGCTCAGAGATTCACAAAAACAATGTAACGTGGGGAACACTGCTTAGGACAAAAGAGAGAATTAGACTCTCCCCCTGAATACCATTTTGTCTAAAGAAGCTGTTACATTGGTGAACAGGCCACTTCAAGGCCATTACAATACTTTCCAAGATGTCACTATCCAGGTTGTTAAATGTTCAATACGTTCAACAATTTCCAAAGTGAAGTTAAAAGAGACTTAGTACCTGGATTCAATCTGTATCGCGGAATTATCACAGACGATCCAAGTTCAAATGTAAAGGTAATTTCCAATTGAGCCAACATATGCAGCATTTACTGTCAATTGCCTATAAATTTCAATCAAGATATAACGCAGATCTTTTACTCCAGCGGATTGAATCTAGCCCTTAGAAAATACCATCATATCAGATAAATTATCTTTGTTGAAAGACTAGAAGTCCGTTTTCATGTAATGTATCTGCCTACTGACAGTCTCCATAGCTGATGGATGACTAATTGTGAGAAAGAGAACTTGCTGACAGCTGCATTGACTGCCCACTTAGGTACACATTTTTTAAATTTAACTAGGTAAGTTACTTAATTAAGAACAAATTCTTATTTACAATGCCGGCCTACCCCAGATGACACTGGGACAATTGTGCGCCACCCTATGGGACTCCCAATCACGGCTGGATATGATGCAGCCTGGATATGAACTAGGTACTGCAGTGATGTACTGAGTTGCATTGTCTTAGACCAACGTGCCACTCGGGAGCCCCTGTTGTAAAAATAAGCTTTCTTTCCTCAATTGCCGTAACCTCTTTAATAACCTAACGTCCTTGCAACAACAGCAAGGACATTAGGATAGATAGCTGTCCACACGGCATAAACTTCATACAGTATGTACTTCCATCCCTTTTTGTAAAGATATGACATCTGCTACAGGGGTGGTTTTCATTAAGTCCTTCAAGCAGTCAGTCTCAAGGCATGCGTGGAAGCAATAGTGGATGAGCATTGAGTAAGCTGTTATATGGCACAATTGGAACCACTCTGTCCTCGTTCTCTCTGTTGCGGCAGTGACGGATGAACTGTTGAATAGGTATTGGATTTGGTTAAACACAGAGCAGTGAAAGATTTACAGCCACTGGTCAGTGGGTTTACAGCAGTCCGTCAGTGCTCCACTGGTTTGTTTTGAGGTGCACTTTGTGTAATGTTAATGCCCAGAAAAAGCACTGAGGAGGTAATAAGCCCTGAAAACCCCCGGCAAAATGCTGCCTTTGAAGTGAAAAAAGGCAATTTATTAGAATGACATTTAGACTTTTTTTGTTTAGGGCAGAAACTCCTTTATTATAATTTTCTTGATGAGGTAATGGAAAAAAAGAAGGCCAAAAAAAGTTACTATTTTATTTGATGGGTTTTGTCCTTTTCTAAATATTTAGAGATAATGTGCAGTTTCAGGGCCAGGTGGAAAACAATTAAAGGAGAGAATTATATTCCAGAACTTTTGTTATCAATAACACAGCACTATTTGTCAAATAAAAGGTTATTTCACTGGGAATACACTCTGAAGGTTGTGCACCAGGATAGTTTACCATGTCTTGCTCTTTTTTTGTGACAATTATTCTGCATTAATGCAAGTTCCTGCTTGGTTCATCAACCAAAGCCCTTTTAGTTCACGCTGAGTTATTTGGCAACAGAACTAATTAGCAATCAAAATCTCAAGTTTCACAAAGAGGTTATCTCCCTAAACAAAACGACATACGAAAAATAAGTCTTACTTGTGTGAATGTGAATTGGATCCTGCTCGATATGTTACAGGCTCTCATAACCTGGACCCATGATCTTTTGAGGGAAGCCCTCAAGTTCACAGCAACAAATGCACTCAACCACTCAGGGAGATGCAGACTCTCTCTGTTGGCCAATTACTGTTTTTTAAAAGCCTGAGGTGCCCAGGAAACTTTGACTCTTGGAAATAAAGTCCAATCTTAGAAAGAAACATAGCTGCTATTAAAATCTTTATCATTCTGTAAATCGCAAGTGATTCGTTTTACCCCATGGCTTGTTCAGATACATCCTTGCTGTTGTTGCAGAGGTTAAGAGGTTACTGCAATTGAGGAAAGAAAGCTTATTTTTACAACTGGGCCTGGAAGAAAAGGCAAGTATTTTGGCAAGTCTTTTTTGGGGGGTGGAGGGGTGGGGGCACTGAACAGCCAAAGATCTCCTCTGTGTCATAATTGCCTGAAGTGAGTGAGCAAAGGCCCTGGACTCCCGATGTTATTGTGGGTCTTTCATGAGGGGTTTGGAGTCAGAGCTTCTTTAAAAGATCAGTGTCTCTGAAGGATAGTACTGTGTGTTGTTTATGTAATAAAAGCATTTTGAAAGAGAAAATAAAATAAAACAATTAAATGTTTTATCTAGTGTTCCTACCAATATTTTTCTACTACTTGAGATGTTCAATCTGGACTATTGTTGTTCTTCACCATGCAGTTGTTCTCCGTGAATTACAGTTATACATATTGTATTTCTGAATACTAATAGTGTGTATATTGATTAATTTTGACAATATATTACGAAACGAGTGGACACCAAAAGTGGCAGAGAGGAGGATCATGTAATTATCACTCCAATTAAACATCTCCATGTTAACTTTTAGAGAGCACACACTCAGCTCTCAACTGCACATAATGTAATGACAACATTTAGAAAAAATACCTGAAAAAGAAAACACTAAAATTAGGGTATGAACATTAACGGCAGATGGATTCTCAAAAGGCTGTTCCTGCCTCTGGTGCTCTGGGTTAAGAATGGCACTCTTACTCTTAGCTGCCACCCCCACTGCCACCCTGCCTATTGAGAGCTGATAGGCCCTCTGGTACTAGACAAGGGCCCTGACTAAGAACGCTTTGATACTCCAGCCTCTAATCACCAGTGTCCCTAGTGCCCAGCTGATGGACCACATGGGTCGGAGGGAGGATGTCCCAACCATAAATCAGACTACAGGGGTGACAGCACACAAAATAGGTGGATTGTCCTTGGGTTTCCCAGGGCAGACGGCCACCCTTGTGTCCCCGAATCACACCACCCTTTTTATTATTTGGGGGTGAGTCAAACGGATGCCATACCAGCTACTCTGCCCTCCCCCATCTGCTTTCCTCTACTCTCCCAGGCGCCTGGGCCCAGCTATGAACTGCTTCCAGAGTCAGTTACCGGTGTAATTGAAAGTGCTTTGTCATCGCTTTCAGCCGAACACTGATGGATGTGAAGTTGAATGAGGTTTGGGTTTTAGTTATACAGGGGAAGTCTGGTGGAGATTTATCACTGGTGGCTTCAGAGGCTACAAGAGGCCATTTAAGCAGAAACCCCATCTACCCCTCTGTGATCTGTTAATTATTACTTATTAATACAGCACAACTTAAATCAGTCTAGTTGAACTTGGACCTGAATGTTACTGCAGTTGACATGAGGCTTTACATGTGGAAACTTAAATTTAAACAGGGTTGATTGTCAAGAACTAACTACAATAGACACAATTCAATGTAACTCAATATTTTCTATAAAGAATGAGTATGCACTAACTAATAGTCAACCCACTTGAATTAAGTAGTGAGCAAAAGAAGATATCATGCCCACCCTAAAATTAAAACATGACACTAGCTGTGTCAACTGCTCTTTTAGAGAATAGATTTACTGGGGCTCCCGAGTGGAGCAGCGGTCACTACAGACACCCTGGTTCAAATCCAGGCTGTATCACAACCGGACGTGATTGGGAGTCCCATAGGGCGGCGCACAATTGGCCCAGCGTCACCAGGGTTTGACCGGTGTAGGCCGTCACTGTAAATAAGAATTTGTTCTTAAAACTGACTTGGATAGTTAAATAAAGGTTAAATCAAAAAATGTAAAATAATAATAAACTAAAACACAAATACCATTTCCATTTGACTACCAAACCAAACTAAATGTCACAGCTAGCTATGTAGTAACCAATTAACAATATCAGCTACGTCAGTTGGCAAGGTGCTCATCAGAAACAAACCAGCCATAACCATGAATTTGAAAAACAAAAAAACAACCATAACATCACACATTGATAAATTGTATTCAGGATCAATACATAATGTAGTTAATAATTTCGTATTTTCCAACTCTGTCATGTCTAATTACCTAGTTTGCTACTCAACTAACAAAAACACAGCAGTTGAAGCTATATTTTCTGTATCTTGTTGATGGAAACAATGCTCCTCTCCAATATGCTTGTACTGTAAGCCTTTAAAAAGCAGACACTTCTGAGGGCTGAACCAGCAGGCTTTAAGCCATCTAAATCGACCTGAAGTAGACTCAAAAGTAAATGGGAACACAAGAACTCTGACACGGTTTGAGACGTAAGTTGAAAAGAAGGTCTGTCATGTCTACGTCCATCAGCATCAGAATCACCTTTATTCCCCAAGTACATTTACACATACCTGGAATTTGCCTTAGTGAATAAGTACTGCCAGCAATAGAGACACAAAGTCAACATACAGAATATACATTTATCAGATCTTAATAGTTTTTTGAATATAGATTGTCCGGACCAATATATATAGTATTTGAAAGCAATATTAAAATAATTCCACACACTCCCTTTCTCTCACACACACCCCTAGAGTATGTGCAGTATTTCCAAAAGTCAATGGAGACTGGAGAGAGAAACATTTTACAACGTTTTCTCTCTTTCTCAGATCTTAAACAGGTTCAGATGATAATAATGTTTGGTATATAGATTGTCTGGACCAAAATATAGATTGTCTGGACCACATGGGTGTGCATTGATGTCTGTGATATGTGTGCTTGTGAGAAAGGGCGAGAAAGAGGGAGAATGCTGTAGCAGGCCTCACTCGCTATTGACTTGCATTGGATTGGCTTATGCTGTATAATATACTCTAGGAGTGTGTGTGGAATTCTTGAGATATCGTTTTTATATATATATATATATATATATATATATATATATATATATATATATATATATATATATATATATATATATATATATATATATATATATATCAGACAACGATTGAGATCTGAACCTGTCTACGATCTGAGAAAATGCAGTACAATTACTCTCTCTCCATTCTTCATTGACTGGATTTGCTTATACTGCATGCACACTAGGAGTGTGTATGTGTGAAAGAGAGCGTGTGTGGATTTCTTTAGAAATTGTTTTCATATATATATATATATATATTGGTCCGGACAATCTAAACTCAGCAAAAAAAAGAAACATCCTCTCACTGTCAACTGCGTTTATTTTCAGCATACTTAACATGTGTAAATATTTGACTGAACATAACAAGATTCAACAGCTGAGACATAAACTGAACAAGTTCCACAGACGTGACTAACTGTTATGAATTTAATGTATAATGACTAAATGATGTATACATTTAAAGTAATGATAGGACTATATCTAACAGAATTCTACCCTGTCTCTGTATAATGATGAAGAATGTTTGTCCATAAGAAAAGAGGGACTGTTAGCAGGCAAGGAACTGTGGCAGACAACTTGTGACCACTGTGAAACTGACAACAGGGAAGGAAGTCTCCCCACCCAGGGAGGGGAGAAACCTTGGGCTTGCAGTAGATTGTGTAACATGTTGCAGGATGTGATAAGCAATGTATGCATAGGAGAAGACTTGTAAACTATATTGTCATTGTCTGAGAGGAGGAGGGACATTTATGACGAAATGGGAGATATATAAACCAATGTATATGATATGATTGGTAGAGCTCTCGTAAATAAATGTTGCTGACTCTTGTAGACTGGCCTCTGTCTGTTTCATTTCAACAAGAATCTTACAAATTCTTGGTAGCAGACCGAGTAGTTCAATTGAAGTTCAGTTTATGAACATTGAGAACATAATTCTCTTAACACTAACAGAAATGGAATTATGTGTCCATGAACAAAGGGGGGGGGGCAAAATCAAAAGTAACAATCAGTATCTGGTGTGGCCACCAGCTCCATTAAGTACTGCAGTGCATCTCCTCCTCATGGACTGCACCAGATTTGCCAGTTCTTTGCTGTGAGATGTTACCCCTCTCTTCCACCAAGGCACCTGCAAGTTCCCGGACATTTCTGGGGGGAATGGCCCTAGACTCACCCTCCGATCCAACAGGTTCCAGACGTGCTCAATGGGATTGAGATCCGTGCTCTTTGCTGGCCATGGCACAACACTGATATTCCTGTCTTGCAGGATATCATGCACAGAACGAGCAGTATGGCTTGTGGCATTGCCATGCTGGAGGGTCATGTCAGGATGAGCCTGCAGGAAGGGTACCACATGAGGGAGGAGGATGTCTGCCCTGTAACGCATAGCGTTACACAGATATTCCTGTCTTGCAGGATATCACGCACAGAACAAGCAATATGGCTGGTGACATTGCCATGCTGGAGGGTCATGTCAGAATGAGCATGCAGGAAAGGGTACAGACATGAGGGAGGAGGATGTCTTCCCTGTAACGCACAGCGTTGAGGTTGCCTGCAATGAAAACAAGCTCAGTCCTAGGATGCTGTGACACACGACCCCAGGCAATGACGGACCCTCCACCTCCAAATCGATCCCATTCCAGAGTTCAGGCCTCGGTGTAACGCTCATTCCTTCGACGATAAATGCGAATCCAACCATCACCCCTGGTGAGACAAAACTGCGACTCATCAGTGAAGAGCACTTTTTTGCCAGTCCTGTCTGGTCCAGCGACGGTGGGTTTGTGCCCATAGGCGACGTTGTTGCCGGTGATGTCTGGTGAGGACATGCCTTACAACAGGCCTACAAGCCCTCAGTCCAGGCTCTCTCAGCCTATTATGAACAGTCTGAGCACTGATGGAGGGATTGTGCCTTCCTGGTGTAACTCGGGCAGTTGTTGTTGCCATCCTGTACCTGTCCCGCAGGTGTGATGTTCGGATGTTCGCAGGTGTTGTTACATGTGGTCTGCCACTGCGAGGTCGATCAGCTGTCCGTCCTGTCTCCCTGTAGCGCTGTCTTAGGCATCTCACAGTACGGACATTGCAATTTATTTCCCTGACCACATCTGCAGTCCTCATGCCTCGTTGCAGCATGCCTAAGGCATGTTCACGCAGATGAGCAGGGACCCTGGGCATTTTTCTTTTGGTGTTTTTCAGAGTCGGGAGAAAGGCCTCTTTAGTGTCCAAAGTTTTCATAACTGTGACCTTAATTGCCTACCGTCTGTAAGCTGTTAGTGTCTTAACGACCGTTTCACAGGTGCATGTTCATTAATTGTTTATGGTTCATTGAACAAGCATGGGAAACAGTGTTTAAACCCTTTACAATGAAGATATATGGAGTTATTTGGATTTTGCGAATTATCTCTGAAAGACAGGGTCCTGAAAAAGGACGTTTCTTTTTTTGCTGAGTTTATATACCAACAGTTATTAAGATAATTTGAACATGTATTCATATATATTCATGTATTCATGACTTGATTCATGACATTTGTAAAACAGTAACCCCATGTGTCCAAAGACTAAATATCTGTCACACTGTCACAAACTCACTTTGTAGGCAAACACAAATATCTTCAGATTTGCCCATTAGTAAGCCCAAAGAACAAGTGTACTAAAGGAAATTATAACATTTCCGTTATGGACATCAATGGGTTAATTGGTAAATTATGAAAATCAATTGGGCTAATGTTAACATGCTCTATGTAAATGCCATACTAATGTGCACATCATAATGTGCATTACACACAGCTTCCATAGCAACATTTACAAGACCTATGGAAAAACCTATGAAACCTCCTAATTTAAACTCTGATTCGACATCCAAATGTAAAGCGTAGGAGGTGAGAAAGTTCTCATTGTCTCCCCCTTATTGAAGCACGCCCCCAGCTGCATGGGCTGTCAGGGCCTGGATCCTGGCTCCCGTCCAGCACTGCTCTTATCTGGGCTTCTTTGTGATTTAAAGAGTATGGTGGTTTGCTGAGCTGCTGTCCTAAAGCCATGTTGGAATGCTAGAGCGGCGGTGGAGGTGCAGAGGAGGGAAGTGACCTCACTGTGTGATGTTTGAGAATGGGCCAAGGGTTACACAGCGAGGTTGGCTGCATTATAAATAAAACAGAGTGTGGTTTCCTCACTGAGATAGGGAGATGGGTAAAGGTGAATGCCAGCGTTCACAGCACAGTTGTAAACGGTGCCCTCTCTAGTAACTCTGGCTCAAGGCAGCCAAAATACCATGGCCACAAAATAATTGAGAAAGAATTGAGAGTTATAAACCCTCAAATATACCATATGCTACCTATCACAATATTTCAACATTTTTCACTGGTCTCTTTGTTCTGACTCTATTGTAACGTTGCAACATGGCAGATTGACAAAAAGTTTGACAGATACAAAAGTGACTGACAAAAGCTTTTCCAAAGACTGTCAGACGAAATCACTAAGATGCTTATCAGACAAAATATGAGGTTTTGTGAGAAAGTAAAAAACACCATTCTTCTTTCACTACAAAAATGCACATTAACGTTTCATAAACTCAACCAAACAATGTTTACAATGTGAAACTACAATAAAGTTAATGTAATACTTTGCAGCAGGGAAAAAAATGTTTGACTTATTCCCAGAACCCTGCTATCAGTTTCTGCTTGGATCGAACCCTGAGTTTACATTTTACATGAGAGAATCTATTGGAATGTAGAATGTATACTGAAGAGTGCTCATGACTGACCTGCTTGGCTGGGCCTCTGGGTGTCTGGTCTCTCTCACGTGTGAATGATGGGACAAAGGACCAGGACCCTGCCTTCCATAGGCACAACTACCACAGGCACCAACACCTGGAAGGAGACACAAAGACAGACACACTTTTAGCAGGAAGCACAGTTTCCAGGGTAAACAGAGCTCACCTAGATTCATTAGAAATAAGTGAAACGCAATATGACTTCTTTTTTTTTTTTACTGTTGTCCCCATCTAGGTTGTCCCACTGGAACCAATAACAGACCAATATAATCCACTGGGTGCTGGTTCTGCTCTGTCGTTTATTTTGGTAACATGTAGAGAAACAACTTACCACCATCAGAATTCAATATCACCCAAATGTTTTAACTCGCTTGGACCTTACAGTTCAATCCCACACAGATTAAATTACACTAAAGGCAACCTTTCATTTATTTGGTTAAAACATTTCTCCTACAGAAATCATTTCATAGTTTGAAGGGTGGATGAATCCCCCAATAAGAAATCAATATAACAACTGTTGCCTATGGGAAAATTAGCAGAGTAAATTAATATTAACTTGCAGATGGTTGGGTATAGGGAATCACTGCAGCTCCTAACTAACAATTGATTAACTTGTAAATTCCCATCGCCCAGCTGTTGTTCAGGCTGTTTACCATAAATAAAAGAGGGGGAGAAGAGAAAGGATCCAGATGCTTTGAGTGCAGAGGAAAGGCAATCTGTCATTGTTCTGAACTAACACTGATGGATTCTGCTTTGAATGGGTATTGGTTTGTAGTTAAACATGACAGAGTGAGGGATGACACATCATTGGTCACAAAGGTTTAGGAGTCCGACAACGCCTCAGCAGTTGCTTTTTTCAGCCAAGGCAACCTCTTGTGCATGTACCAGCTGCTAATTAAGGGAAGAATTTGTTGGGGTATTTTTTTGGTTCCCGGTCCCGGCTAAATGGAAACACAGACTAAACCTCCCACATATCTGTGTAAGGTGATGTTTAGAGTCAACTAAAGGTGAATTAAATAGAGTAGTCCACCAAAAACTCAAGGTCAGAGCTTTGCACTGCAGACGTAGCCTGCAGTTCTCAGTTGAAAATTCTCTGTTGGATATCACTGAACTCACTTGTTACAACTAAGGTAAAACTAGTTATGTCAATTGATCAAAAGTATTGCATTTAAAGAATGTTATCACATTCTGTCTAGAATTGACCTGTTTAAGGGTGTTAATGGTTTATGCCAGGTTAGGACAGGTCCTTTCAGGAAGCCAGGTGACTACCAGATGAAGCAAAGAGTGTCATCAAGAAAAAAATAGTGGCTATTTGAAGAATCTCAAATGTAAATATATTTTTCATTACTACATAATTCCATATGTGTTATTTCATAGTTGCGATGTCTTCACTATTATTCTACAATGTAGAAAATAGTAAAAAAAATAAAGAAAAACCCATGAATGATAAGGTGTTCTGAAACTTTTGACCGGTAGTGTGTGTTTATATATATATATATATATATATATATATATATATACATTTCTGATCAATTTGATGTTATTTTAAAAGACAAAAAAATGGATTTTCTTTAAAAAACAAGGACATTTCTATGTGGCCCCAAACTTTTGAACGGTAGTGTATATACTGTATATATAATACAGTTGAAGTTGGAAGTTTACATACATTTAGGTTGGAACTCGTTTTCAACCACTCCACAAATTTATTGTTAACAAACTATAGTTTTTGCAAGTCAGTTAGGCCATCTACTTTGTGCAACAATTTTTCAAACAATTAGATTATTTCACTTACAATTCACTGTATCACAATTCCAGTGGGTCGGAAGTTTACATACACTAAGTTGACTGTGCCTTTAAACAGCTTGGAAATTATGTTATGGCTTTAGAAACTTCTGATAGGCTAATTGACATCATTTGAGTCAATTGGAGGTGTACCTGTGGATGTATTTCAAGGCCTACCTTCAAACTCAGTGCCTCTTTGCTTGACATCATGAGAAAATTAAAAGAAATCAGCCAAGACCTCAGAAAAAACATTGTAGACCTCCACAAGTCAGGGTCATCCTTGGGAGCAATTTCCAAATGCCTGAAGGTACCACGTTAATCTGTACAGACAATAATACTCAAGTATAAACACCATGGGACCATACCGCTCAGGAAGGAGACGCGTCCTGTCCCCTAGAGATAAACGTACTTTGGTGTGAAAAGTGCAAATCAATCCCAGAGCAACAGCAAAAGGACCTTGTGAATATGCTGGAGGAAACGGGTACAAAAGTATCTATATCCACAGTAAAACATGTCCGATATCGACATAACCTGAAAGGCCGCTCAGCAAGGAAAAAGCCACTGCTCCAAAACAGCCATAAAAAAGCAAGACTACGGTTTGCAATTGCACATTGGGACAAATATTGTACTTTTTGGAGAGGAGGCCAAGGAGGCCTACAAACCTGACTCAGTTACACCAAAATTCACCCAACTTATTGTGGAAAGCTTGTGGAAGGCTACCCAAAACGTTTGACCCAAGTTTAAATTGTTTAAGGCAATGCTACCAAATACTAATTGAGTGTATGTAAACTTCTGACCCACTGGGAATGTGATGAAAGAAATAAAACTGAAATAAATCATTCTCTCTACTATTATTCTGACATTTCACATTCTTAAAATAAAGTGGTGATCCTACCTGACCTAAGACCTACTCATTCAAGGGTTTTTCTTTGCTTTGAATAGTTTCTACTTTGTAGAATAATAGTGAAAACATCAAAATTATGAAATAACACATATGGAATCATGTAGTAACCAAAAAAGTGTTAAACAAATCAAAATCTATTTTATATTTGAGATTCTTCAAAGTAGCCCCCCTTCCCTTGATGACAGCTTTGCACACTCTTGGCATTCTCTCAACCAGTTTCATCAGTGTGCAAAGCTGTAATCAAGACAAAGGAAGGCTACTTGGAAAAATCTCAAATCTCAAATATATTTTGATTTGTTTAACACTTTTTTGGTTACTACATGATTCCATATGTGTTATTTCATAGTTGTGATGTCTTCACTATTATTCTACAATGTAGAAACTAGTCAAAATAAAGAAAAACCCTTGAATGAGAAGGTGTGTCCAAACTTTTGACTGGTACTGTATAATATATACTATTCCTTTATTTAAAAAAAATAGGTGTGCCTCTTGAGCCCCCACAGGCCTGGGCCCAGGGGCTTCAGCCCCAGTAAGCCCCTGCATTAATCGGGTCCTGTCCAAACTGGGCTGCTCAGTCCTCTATCTTAATAGGTGCTGTTACATTAGTATTTTATTTTTTACAATTTCAGTTTTGATCCAAATTTTCTAAAACATCTCAATGGTAGCTATTGATTACAACATTGAGTGTAATAAAAAAGTCTAACAAAAAGTGAAAACTCTATTTTGAGGTTTGGCCAGCCAGATAAAAATCTTTAAAAATCTAGACATCTGGGTTTAGTCAAACAAAAAGAAAACCTTCAAAAATACATTTGATGGCCTCAGTTAGACGCTGATGTGTATGGACAGGAGGCTCCAATGAGAAAGCCAGTCTCTAAGCGGACCTGAGCCAGATGTGACGTCCAGATGAGACGTGGTGTGGGGAATGGTCCACTGCACCCTGCATCTCAGTGCACCCTGCCTCTCAGTGACCCCCAGCTCCTCAGGGTGAGGCGAGGTACATGTGGACCTTCCATCCAGCTCCAGCTGCAGAGGACCACATGTGTTCAGTGTGAAGTCTGCCACCAGAGACCAGGAAGGAACCAGCCAATCCAGAGCCCCCAACTAGACCCCAGGTGAGCTCTGGCCAGCCAAACACTGGGGTGAAATCTGGAGAAGGTCTCACAGGGATCGTATACACAACACTTCTGCAAAACTCATCACTTGCTGCCAAATCTTGTTAATCTCTCATTCATGCATTTTACGGACAATGGTATTGAGTATTGCTTGATATCAATACTTATGTCAGTATATTGAGCTAGCACTGTCTGTATGTACAACCAATATATATTTCAAGTGAAACCCCAGCAACATCCATACCTAACCACATTTTAAATATAAAATCTAACATTAACAGTTGAACAAAATCTAAAATAAAAAAAATCTGATCTACAATAAAGCAGATTGTGGGATCAGCATATTTAAGGGTTGCTGTGGTGCTGCAGTGAGAGGTCTCTAGATTGAGCCCATGTAGCCAGACTTCTCACAGACATGACCACTGGCTGAAGCCAACTGTCTGAATGAGGCAGGAGAAGACAGGACTCCCCACATGGAGAAAAAAAAGAAAGGGAAAAAAACTAGTGGAAGGTTTTCAGCAGGCAGCCTTCAGACAGAAAGGCTCTGGAGAAAACACCAGAAAGCCATTAACTAACCACAGTATTATCGTGATCTATTTGCTGGAATGAGCTACAGACAGCTAATGAACTAGCTTTAACGTTTTTTTTTTTTTTTTTTCAGAAATGTACCAGTGAGAGCTCATGCTTGTACAAAACAGCATGACAGATCAATGGCTAAATTCCTAAATCAAGGGAAAAGGTTATTCTTCGTCTCCCTGGGATTCCACCCCCCTCCCCCATATCGAAACCCCTCCCCTACCAATTTAAACCAAACAAGTCTCTTTTCCCCCCACTCCTAATTAAGAGAGAGGCAATAGTGCTTTTTGTCTTCTTGGTTATGCTTGCAATGTTAGTGTGTGGAGTGTGAAAACAGATCTGATGGACTGGTGCCCTCAGCTCTCCCTGATCAGGCTCCAGCAGGTATCCTCAATGATTGACAGCCCACAGGTCAGCCGCCCATCTCTCAGACTGTTAGAGGGTGGGCGTTAAAGAGATTTGGAATGCCTGGGACCCTGATTGCTTTATTGCTCGCCTGTCAGAACCATTGTACAGCTCTGTATTATTAGGGCTTGCCATCTCTCACCGTCTGGAAGGCGTCGCGTCTCAGCTCTGCATAAAGAACCACCGCCACACTATTCAAAATCCTCTTTCTCTTTGGCTCAAAGAAAAAAGGCACAGATTTTTCCACAGAATTGCTTGTGTTGGTTTGTCAGATTGTGTCACCAAAGTGTCTCCTGGGAATGGGTTTGATGGCAATGTGCAATATCAAACTGAGATGCAAGATTCTGTTTTGTTTAATTCATCACAGCCATATCTACATTTGCGTTTTCCAAAATGACAAACTTGAACGTGTCCATGACTTACCTGATATAATCTCTGATTACCTCAAAACGAAGAGATATGCAATTTGCTTTCAATATAATATTTACATGAATCCATGAACTATCAATATTACAATAATTTTGCTTTTATGCATGATCAACAAAGACTATCACAAAATCAACATTGTCCTATGTGATAGCCATGTTGCCATCCAATGCCAAAACACATATAAATTAAAGGAAGACTATTTACATACTATATTTGTATTATCCCCATACAATTGAGGCAATTGAGACTACTGAGGCACAAAAAAAGTCACCCTGGCACGCAAATAAAAAGCCTCTTTAGAAGCACCACACGACAGTATTTGCAATATAAGGGGCATATAGTGCAGATAGTAAGTAATGTACTGTATGATTCACTACGTACAGTACCTACCTGGTTTATAGACTGTACACATAACTTATGATTGCTGTTTTGGTTAGCTGCTCTGAGAATATGATAACCACAATCACTCATCCTGAGGATAGGTTAGTAGGGGACAGTGAACACAATGCTGTACTGACTATGCTTACTTGCAGCACATTGTGCAATGTAGACCGCTTCAGTGGTTTGGTCTGAAGTAATGTTTATCATTACATTTTTTAATTTGACATAGCCTGTAATCATGGCAGGTGCTACTGATTACATTTTAGAGATTTCTCTCTTTTAACTCAAATGTTGCGAACTAAAATGCTGCCTGGGGGCCTGTCCAAACAGTAATTTCACTCCATTGTTCTGCTCTTAGAAATAAAGACTGAGTGTAGAATATAAGAATTGGGATGATAGTACTGCTGCCTAATTATGTTAATTTACTTCTTTTTTCCCCCCCTCTTCTGCCAGCTGTTACATTTTTGAGAGACCAATCAAATCCAAAAGTAGATCGCCTTAGTCCAGCATTTAAAACCTTTCCTCGTCAGGATTGGGTAATGTAAAAAAGGGACGTTTGAGTATATCAAATGAGCCTTTTCACCGTCTGAACTTATAGCGCCTTCTCTACCACAATAAAGAATCCCTTTTGTTCTCCAAACAAATATACACTGGTACGGTCAATGGTGTTTCTATAGACTTCCCCAGTCTAATATATTTTTTATTTCTCCTAATTCCCCAGGCCAAGATGACAGGCTGACAGGTTGTTGAAGGTCATTGGAGCTGTGGCTCCTGGTCCCTCTGGAGCCCAGGCGATGGCCAGGCAGCATCCCAAACGCTCCCGCCTGCTCCGGGCCACAACGGAGACAAGCCCACGGGGGGGCCATGTCCCTGTCTCCGTGGAGACGAGGCGACGGGCAGGCCACGGCTCAGACTCACACCTTTCTGGTCAGCGCCTCCAAGTCTCAGAGGAGACCAGCCCAGCCTAGCAGCAGCAGTCACACACAACTTGTCCCCCCTCACCCTCTCTTTTTGTTGTCTTCTTTAATGCCAGTACAAGCACATAGTGAGACGCCCCACCTCCAGTCTGACCTTCCTGCCCTGGCAGCACTACCCCTGTGAGGCCTGCTGGGAACAGTGGTGAGATGTGAGATGAGACCTACAAGTGTGGGCAGGGCCTGAGAGGGGATGGGACGCTCTGGGACAGCCCACGCTGTCTGTGGCTCATGCTCCATTATGTTTGTATCGGGTGTGTGAATCCATGATTCCCAAATGCCGCCTCCTTAAAGATCTTTTCAATTCATTTCAAAATTGGCTGTTGCTGTGAGACAGGCTGGCCTAAATCAGTTCATTATCCCTGCTGATATACTGTATACCCCCACTTTCTGTTGGTATTCGTGTCATGTCTTTGTCTCTTATTACATCTACAATGTAATACTGTGACGGTGTTGTGTATCAAATACAGTATTGAAATGTGTTTACAATGACAGACCGCTTTCTTCAATCCATGTTCACAACAGTAGGCCTATTGATTTTGAGCAAGCCACGACTCTGTTCTTCTATGTCCTGATCTGAGAAATAAGTGTTAACCCCTTCATCCCTTTACCCCAGTGTGTCCTTACTGGAAGCCATATTGATTTGGTTTTTGGGAGCGTCCTCCCATTGCCCATGCCCTTTACCGCTGAGACTCATCTAATTGTTTATCTCTGGACACTTTCCTGTCTTCACTCCCTTCTGTCTCATTATGTGCCAAGATTTGACAAGTCAAGTCTCCCCACACTCTCAAATCTCGCTTTACAACATGTCGCTCGGCAGAACACTACAGATGGCTTGCTTCTCAACAGACCCTCCCACATGGAACGCTACAAACATGACAACAGAAAACACTTGCTAAAATACACAAAGATCGACACATAACCACCCACTATGGACCTGACTACACACACGTCACAAAGACAAGCAAACACAACCAGATCCCCCACACAGTAATTGCAGACACATTGATTCTACCATAAATGTGCTGACAAACGTTGAAGAACACTTGATACTTGAAAAGGAAAACTAGAAGGAGACCTTTAGTTAATGTTGGCAATACTGATATTGAAATAACAACACCACCAGCTACTAGCCAGAGCTACTTTGTTACATATTCTTGCATGTAGCTGTCCAACTGTCTCTCACAAGGCACAAAGGGAACATCTGTGTTACAGGCTGAGTCTTTTGACTAGCGTTCTTATTCTTTCTTTTTTAATTTATTGTTTTCTCACCAGCATTCCAAACGCTTTCAGGCCCAAGGAAGCCCTCGGTCAGTATATATCAGTGAGTTAACTGCACAGAAGAGGGCTAGATCAATAAGCACATTCTCCGAGAGGAGCCAGAGAGAGAAGAGTTGGAGGCAGGCGCTGGGGAGAGAGGCAGGGAGCAATCAGAGCTCGGTGGATCTGTGTAGCTTCAGGAGCAGATCGATGCTCTGACAGGAGCTCCGCTTTGTTCTCTCTCTCTGCTCAGATGTTACACGTGCTTTACATGATTGCTTAAAGGTTTTTGTTTGCCTACTTGCGTTTGTTTGTTTGTCATTTTGTGTTCTGTCTATTTAAACTATTCCCCCGTTGTCCATTTTGTTAGTAAGGTAGTGGACTAGGACATGTCCGTGTATTTATCATTGAGTAAGACTTACATAAATAACAGATATATAGATATTTAGATTGTGTTGCAGTTTATCACAATGATCACAATCTGCTATTCAAAATGTCAGGATATATAACATAATTCACTACGTCACAATTAGCTGATTTCTGCATTCACTCCACAACGATTCAACACAAGTTAATCCTGTTTGTAGAAGCGTTCTACATATTGATGAACAATACCCAGGCTCTCTATATCTCAACAAGGGAGTAATGAGTCTCAAAAAGTGATTGACGCTTGTGTGTAAGTACCCATACAGAGAGGGCATCCTTGGGGTTTATTCCAAATTGTAAGGGCAGTTTTCTTCTGACTGGAATGGTCTTAGACATCCTTTGTAATCTTCTTAGTCTCAAGGAATTTTTCTTCATCATTATTCTGAATTCCCCACTGCTTATGCCATTTCTCACATGGACACCTAAACCAAGTTAAGCAGTTGCCTCTCCAAATAAGCTTCCCAAAATTACTCCTAATAAGAACCTGTGAGTGTAGGCTTCTCCACTGAAAGGTGTTGACCGCAAAGGACAAGTAGGTGTCAATAGATCTGGCCATAGCGCCTATGGGACGTTGAAAAGCATGAGCTCCTTTCCAAGGCTTAATAAGACAGCACAGATGCGCCCTTGTCTCAGCATAGCTCTGTGTCTCATTGTACTTTGGCCTTCCAACCCTGCCAGCACAGGACCAGTATTGCTTTGGCCGCGTGAGAGGGTCTCATTAGGACAGGCAAAGGAAAAGCGGGGTCAAGGTACATAAAAGGTACCCCGAGCTAAGGAGCATGCCTCTAAGATGAGCTGGGAGCTCTACCACGTCCTAGTGCCACTCCTCTAGACCTCTGGCCCTCCCCGCCGTGACCTCCTATCGCCACCATTATTTGATGAAGCGGAGCATGATAATTATTTTGCGTGGATGGAGAAGGGGGCACAGTTTGAAAGGAGTGTGTCACTCTGAGGGAAAGGATAGCAGGGGATGACAGAAAAGAGAAAAAAATCTGAAAAAAAGATCAAAAGCGGCCCTTTCACTTTTCAGGCTCCAAAGAGGAGGAGGAACAATGGGGCCTGGGGTCTCCTGTCCTCTCTGGCAATTAGACTCAGCTGATGAAGTGAAAGGGATGAATGGCAGGGTTCAAGGCCTTCTCTAGGATTCACACAACAGGGTGTGTTTTTACCCTTCTTCTCCTTTATCTTCATCTCCCTTCAGAGTGGCAGAAATGCAGCTGAAATATTTCCAAAATGAAGACAATGTGGTCCAAGGTGCCAAATCTTAATCATGAGGGCTGATAAGATTGAGGGGGTGTAAGAGTCTGTGGTGAGGAATCTTTGCACATGACCAAAATCCCACTTATTAGAAACTACTTTTGTTTCACATACACTTCTACAGGTTGATCTATCTGTTTAGGTAAATGAATAGCTTGGACTTAATTCTGGATGGAAAGGTACAATACCAACGTGGTTAAAGCAGCTGGTACTCACATGTGGCAAATTGTTAAGGTGTGTGAATGTGTTGACTTATTTGGAGATATACTGTACCTGACAGAGGGAGGTGGCCAATTAAAAATCAATTTCAGTACCATTTCATTGAATTTCTGCCTCTGTTTCAGTGACAAAGTAGTGTTATAGTAACATATAAGCCGGTATAAGCCAGTACATGTTTAAAACCTAGAAATTAAGTTATTTTAAACTTAAAATTAACAAATAAGTTTAGATAAAACAGTGAAACAACACTGAGGTATCCAACCGACTCTTTTTGACCTTTACTCCAGCTCTTCAGTATCATTCTTTCTACTCTACTTAATGTTACCCAAACTCAATTTAGCATGAGGGAAGTTTTCTCCACCCCCCTCGGCCTGTTTTCTCAGCCATTGTTAATACAGTATATGGCGGTAAATGGCCCCAGAAGCCCAAACCATGCCGCCACACTGCACTAAAACCTTAAGATGCTTAGTGATATTCTTTAATCTGGCCCACTGATGTGTTTAAAGAAGCGATTCAGCTTTTCCAAACTTTGAGGGTTCAAAGTCTCAGAAGCATGGTGTCAGAATGCCAATGAGCTAAATAAAGAGTAGCCAAAATGGGCTTTGGGGGATTTGAAACTTAGGCCCCTTGAATCCCTTTGATCTAAACAGAATTACGGCCAAAATAATGCAGAATATCACATGCCAGGCACGGGGATTCTGCCAAAATATTCTCTATTTGGCATGTAGAATACAACGTTCCAGGTTCAATATGGAATGGTCAATATGAACTACATGTGGATTTCATCTAAATTGGATAGTTTGAGGTTCTTTGGAGAGAATATTCTTATGAGATCAGAGGATGGCCCATCTGAATGTTGTTGTATTGACCATCTCTAAATTAAACCTCCCACTGTTCTTTCATTTCCAAGACCTCCATGTGAAAATATATGTCCTTTCAGATGGGCAAGTTGCCCTGGTGTTGGTTTTGGCATCTTCATATATGACCTTCTCCCCAATCTTAATGCAATATCAAAGTCTTGCTAACATTATCTCAGATGGATAAATCACAGAAATAACCCCTTTCCTGTCATACACAGTTAAGGAATCATACAATTAAAAACAGCTATGCACTAAGGGCAATACAATTCATTTCTGCTCTTTCTATCACATATTAGCATATGTGCCATAATATAAACATTTAAATGAGCTAATAATCAAATATGGCATTAATTAAAACCATCCATTATAATGGATTTTTATATTGTTATTGAAGCATAGATGATACCTAATTATCTGACTGTCAATGACATGAAACACTCAGGGACAGCAATATCAACAACTGATTACAGTTAGTAACAGAGGCACATATAATGTTAAAGTCGACATAGCAGAGTGAAATAATATCAAATGTTTTGTAGGACTACATATTTCAACTATAATTGTGATGCCACTTCACCTTTTGTTATACGTAGGAGGAAATTAATATAATGTACTTTGCAATTAAAAATATCAACTTAAAAGTTTATATATGATTCCATACACTTTTTGCTCACACAATTGAGGGTGAAAATGTCAAACTTTTATAATTCAACCTTTAATTACCATAATTCAACACACTAAATCTCTTTGCCAAGCCACAGAAATTAGGGTGTTCACTATGGTCAGGGAACCAGATTATTACCCCCCCCAGCCCAAACATGTCACATTGATTTTCTAGGGCAAAGCAAACTCCCAGAGCAAAAGTTTGACAGAGTTTTTAAGGACAATTAAATGGGAATGGACTTAATTCCAGATACAATATACTCCTGTCATATACTGCAGCTTGTCAAAGTACTTTCAAATAACTAAACAACAGGGGTGCCTGGAAAGGGCAACACATTATAGCCAGAAACTTTAGCAGGTGACATGAGAATGGACTTTTCTTCAGAACAGCATTTGTATATGTGAAGAAAAGAATCACTGGTTTCCTTTTTTTACATGATTTTCGAACTTGACAAATATGCACCATGTTAAAATCCACAGATAATGAACAAAAAGCCACGACTCAATATTCAGTTTAGTAACAAAGGGACAGATCAATTACAACACTGCTAAAGAAAAGGGGAGTAGGGACTTGCCAGATAATGTCCATCTTGTTTTAATTGTCCACATATTTTTATTTTTATAGGCGACATGGCCATTACTTCACAGTCACCACTTATCAGAAGAATCTCACAGGATTAATGGTTTCACTTCTGCTTGTAAGAAATGTTTAAATTGTCCGGATTATCACTGCAAGAAAAAAAGAATGGTTATTTGTCATTGTGTTAAGCAGTGAGAGTGAGTAATCTAACAAAACAGTTAAGCACACTACTAACCCTCCAGGGGAATGCAGCCAGGTTGAATGGGATACACATGTCAGACAGGCTATGCATAAAGCTGTGACATCTCTTGCCTACCATGTCAAACGTTTAGGCTATAACTTTCCGGAGACGTTCACAGAACATATTGTGTTGAATGTTGAGTCTGATTGCTAGCTATAGTTAATTCAACTTATGTGGCAAGAAGCTAAGTAACATGATGGGAAGTCTTAAGTTGATTGATTTCTCAGGCAGGTAATAATTCTTACCGTTCAGGTCCAAGGTAAAATTGATGGTCTGGATTGAATTTGAGACTCAAAGAGAGACTCCACAACAAAGACAGTCAATAGTACAGTATGCTGCTTGAATAACCACAATACACACTTTCAAAAAAAAAAAAAAGATATTCAAGAAGTTATACAGTATGATTTACAATCCACAAAAAGCACAATGTGTGTCTATAATTTTAGCAATAATGCTTTCGTTACTAAGCTAAACTAACAGAGTTATTTACAAAGCAAAGCTATCAATAGCATGTAACTTAATGGTCTGTGTTTTAAAAGAAAGCCAATATCCATTCATACAGTATGTGAGAAATAGCCTATTCCTACCCACATCATGATACCGCTTGTACTATTGTGACTACTACTGTACAACACGGTAGACACAGGTCTTCTCTGGTTGATTCAAAGTGAGCCCTTCTCTAGTGCTCTCAGGACCATGGTGTCCGCAACTTCCCCTCCTTACCTTTAAGTCGACAACTGATCTAGACATGGAAAACTAGAGGAGTGGACCCTTGAGCCAATCAATATCTTTACTCGATAAAATAAGTGTCAAGAAGAAACGAAAACAGACACTACATCTGTCAGAGGCTAGAATAGTACATCCATTATATAAGAAGTCTGGATTTCTGAAACCTTGTCTATATCTTGTCAAAAACCTTACTACAGTCTCATGAAAAATGTTCAGTGACAATCTCAAAAGAGAGTACAACTATATTAAAATGAGAGTAAATGAGTGTATATATTTTTTTATATATATTCTGATGTGTGATTTATGATTAGAAAAGTAGCTATGTAGTATCAAGTGTTTATTTATATTAAATTCAACAACCGTAGCCCCCACATTTCACGGATAGAGCTGGAGTTCCGGAAGGCAGATTTGTCCTATGGCAGATCCTCTATACATTTGTACCGCCAAGGTACCGCCATTTACCTCTCCCTTTAATCGACTACATTATTTTTCTTGTCTGTCTCTTTCCTAGTATCTATTAGCCACTCTCCACTATCTGTTTGTGCTGTATTTTCTCTCCTTTTTTCCCTATGAATGTTTTATATATTGGTGGAGAATGATTGTTCACTGCAATGAGGCCGGCCCCAGCCTCAGTAAGATAAATTGCTCCAGAACGCCTAAATGGCAGTCAATGATAACTCACTGTAAGGAGAGTAAGTGACTTCCAATGGAGTGGATGGAGGACGGAGAGTAATGGCAGAGCACAGGTGAAAAATAGATGTTTGGCTCTGTGTAATTACTCCATTAGGGGGCTCTCTGTTAATTTACCAAACCACAGCAAGTGTTTTTACAGCATCCAGGAAAAAAGTACGGCGACTGGACCAAGAGGAGTCCCACAAGTCTTAACAACACCCTATCAAAACAGACTCTATGAAGTGTTAACTAATGGCCAAATATGCACTCTATGTATGGTCTAATAGCACAAACAACAGCTACTCCACAGTTAAGTACACTCATAGATGTAAAGATAAAGTTCATTTATTGACTTGACCAATGAATTACCTGCAGTATGGCTGCACATGTTTAGACAGCTTCAACCTCCTCATCAACCCGCTGTTGAGCGGTTCAGCTGGGAAACATTCAAATCAAGGTTAGCTATAAAAATGGACAGACAAACATAATGATCACAATTTGATTGGACCATTTGGTGTCAGGCAGCAATACAGCCTGTAGCAAACTAGACAATGGAAGCATGAAAAAATGCTGCAATATGGTCTCGAGTTTTGTCTGACCATACAATCTGCTTTGTTAAGTCAACTTTAAAAACACTGCTAAGAGCGGTGCCCACGGGCTTCATCACTGAATCTCAGATTGACCTTAAGACTCGTCTCTTACAGTACTTCCCATCTGTTAGGGTCCCATCCCGGGATACATCCCGACGGGGTTGGGCTTTAAACCTGCTTTGCTTTCTTTCAGCTATCAAACCTTGATAGGGGGCTATCTTATTGGTATACTGGGTGAAGTACTGCAAGTGCAAAGGAGTTTCAGTCTGGGAACTTATTCAGAGTGTGAAATCCTGACCATTGTTTCTATAATATGGCTGGGGATGATTATGTGATCCAATGCTAATCCTTCACCAGCTATGTAATTTGTAGAAAGGAGTGTTATTGTTTCTCGGCTTGTCTCATGTTTCAAACTTGTGTAACTGATTTGCAGGTAATGAACATTACTAAAGAGTGAAGGCTATGTGTGAGAGGGAGAGAGAGAAAAACATTATAGTAATATAGATTGAAGTGGGGAGACATTTGCTTTGTTGATCACCATATCATATTGTCCTGTGAGGGTCTATCAACACATTATATCTTACAATACATCTGTGACTAGATTGATGATGCTGAATATACTTTATAAACGAGGCTATAAAAGCTGTAAAGTACACTATAATAGTAATTCTAATCAGCTTCACATTACAGTGTGTCTGTCTTATAGGCCTACGGCTGAATCTGGACCGTGTTAAGGCCACCCCAGAACAGACAGTAGGAAAAATGAATTACCCACTATTTGAAAATAATATATTGCAATGTGTTGTGTGTATTGGTGCATTGACTTACTGTGTCGGAGGTAGGTAGGTGTATGAATCGCTAACAACTCATACACCGAGTTATCTCCACGATGACACCATGTTTAAAAAAAAAATTGTACAGTGCCTTGATGAATCATGCATTTCTTGTTTGTAAAGTCTTGTATGCAATGCTTCATTTGTATACTCGACATAAGCATGGTATGTGGGTTTCACCTACCTGTAGTTTCATTTTAAATAACTGTTGTTCACTCTCCCGATCATTGTTCAACTGTTTAACACATAAATGACACCGTGCATTTGCTAAAGGAAGGATTCAAGCTTCCAACTCTCCTTCACGCGCATGTCTAATTTAAAAATGCGGACTACGGCGCCGCTCAGTGGACATGAATGTACAGTCAGGTCCATCAACATGATTTCCTACTGTTCGGCGCTGATGATTCTGGACATTTTTCCGTGTTGTCAATAATGACTTTAATGATCTGCAAATTGATTTATAGTCGAAAAACGGAAACATCATTGCCTACTCAGTAAGACTACTGGGATATTATGGTTCAGGTTTATGTTTTTTATGTTCGGTGGATTTACTTTTGAAGGCCTAAATAATATTATTGTAGTTTCAAAAAACATTCAGGGAGGATATAGTTCTGCAGCCTCGCAAGCATCAACGTAAGTAGCCTAATATTATCTATTTTCTTGTTTTATATCGCACATTTGATGAAGGCTACAGTGGATTGCTACATAACTTGACACTAACCAGAGTAGCCTACTACATTCTTAAAAGTGTTATACAAACATGAAATAAAATGTAATGTGCAATTTATAATTTAAATACAAGTTATTAAAGGTATGCATGACAGTTTATAGGTAAGCCCAAACTTCTTATATGTCTTAACCCAACATGTTAATTGTCAACACTCATTCATAATATTTAAATTCATGCATATATTTTCGTTTGGTGATATAGGCCATAGTCACATTGTAATCTATCCAATTCACCTGACCCTTTGTTATTCACATGGCTCGTGTGGTGTGTGTGGTGTGTGTGTGTGTGTGTGTGTGTGTGTTGAAATAACATACACTTTATATAAAGTATCAGCACAGCAGCCATATTTTCATAGTATCAGAAGCCTTGTTTGAATCCACACTTATCTTCAGAAAAGGATCCTCTGTAAGCAGAGTGCAGTATTTTATGAGTGCAAAACCCCCAATGTGGAACAGTGTGTGTTCTGACCTGTTTAAAAAGCAAGGTTTACCTTGGTTAGTTTTGATTGATTAATTAATAACAGATCATTGAGCATGCATGCTGAGATCTAACTGAGGCCTGGCCCATGACAGAGTACGGGTTAGGCTGCTGCCTTGCTCTGGGTGTAATTGTGTGTGGCTAGGTGGCCTCCTGCACTGCAAGGGAGGGAGAGAGCCTGCCTCCTGCTCTCTGGAGCAGCCTGCCATAAAATGCTCGCAAGCACCTCCCTATGCTAACACCTAACTACAGAGAACAGAGAAATACTGCAAACACTCAATGGTTTCTCTCGCCATATGTAATTGTGAAGGAACTATCTCATTAGGTAATGCTGTACATGTATAAATTAAATATAGTCTGCTTTTCATTCAAGTTTTTTGTGTCCTAAAAATAGTATTACTCCTCAAATATAATTTTGACAATTGGTTGGACTTAAAACATATCCTCATTTTGTAACCATTTACACATTTATGTTCTAGTAAATTAGTAGTTTCCATTTTATATAAGCCATTGTTTGCTCTAATATAATTCTGTCACAGTTGAATTGTCTTTAGATTAAACATCTGTTTCCATACAAGGTGCATGATTTGTTGTTCCATATCCTCTACCACCACAACTGGTTGGTCTGCATTGGTGCCCTTTTGTGCACAAGCAACAAACGAGTTCACAGCGTCTGTGGTCTATGCTTCTCCGGGTTTCCGTTGCAATAGATCGGCTACCCTTTATCTCATGCTAATGTAGCACAGAAAAGATATCTGCCTTTAAAGACACGCCAGTCTGTTAAAAAAGGCTTTGCCTAGCATTTGAAGTCATAAAAGTGACAGAAGACTTCAAGAGGAAAGACCCCAGACTGGCAGTCTTTAAGATGAGTGAGAGGAGAACAGGCGACATGCTTTTTCTTCCTATCCAGAGGAATATTCTGTGGCCAAGCTTGATTATTAGAGATGAAGGACAGGCTGAGAGGATGTGGAATTGTTAAGTCCTTGAATCCTTTCACCAAAGCCTTCCATAGTAACATTATTCTGCTCTTCGTTTCTACAGTATGCAGTTGAAGGTGCATCCTTGTCCTTGATATATATATTTTTTTCTTTTCAGGATTAGCTCAACTTGAGATGCATTCAGACTGATTATACAAATGGAAAAATAATACATACGATTTCATATCAATCACCCAACTCATCAGAATTATTTCTTATTTTCAAATTTAAGGTGATGAACTATATAGACGTAAAAGCAAATAACAAAATTGTCATTCTCTACAAAAAGATATTAATATCTTATACACTAACACATGACACTACATTTATGTCTTAACTCAAAAGCAATTTACTGAATGATATTTGGAATTATATTGCATCTCAGTGTACTATTTGTGAGCGCTGGGTGCAATCTGTGCCATAAACCAGTTTTCTGGTGTTATGTGACACCCTGAGCTTGGATTCAGGACCTCTGCGCCCTGAATGTTGCCTGCCACTAAAACCCTCCACGTGAAAAGCTGTGTTTCATTTGTAGCTTTGCTATCCATTATTGTCAGCATACTTGATAAGTCCTAAACCTTAAAATGAGTCCCAAATGATTTCAGACTAGACTGAATATTGCACGGCAGGAGGCTGAAAATGAGACCTTCCCGCAAGAGAGTGCCTGCAGCGCGTTCTACATGGTGCAGAAACCGGGAGGTTTCATGCTGCGTGAAAACACACTCTTTGACCATGCAATTATATATTTATTAACAACTCGTAGTTGTTGTTAGTTGTAGAAAAAAAGAAGGAGGAGATGTAAAAATGCAGTGAAAATATGGGTGGCCTTGTAGTTTTGTGTGAGGAAAGAACAGCAACAGCGCCGACATCAGAGTGCAGACCGTAATCAGTGACTCATAAAATAAGGAGTTTTCTCACCCTCTCAGAAACAGGCACACAGCACAGGGAAACTGAGTCGTACAGCTCAGTCACATGCGTAGTATGAGAGCGGCATCCGGTTCAGTAGAGAGGAAGCTGGCACAGATTGATTCTTGAACTGTCAATACTGCTGAAAATCAGATCCCAGTGGTTGGAGATTAGCCTCCAGCAGTGGCTGTGATGTCGCACATGATGCCATAGGTGTGTTAAGTCTCACTGCAGACAAGGAAACAACACCTGTGATTATTTTACTTGGTAAAGTGAAACAGACATATTTCAGTGTTTCTGTTTTATTGATGGACATATTGGTGCCCAGTATAGGTATCACTGTATGGTCTTTCAACTCTGGAATAAAATCCAGGATTTAACAAAATCATAGCTTGACATTTGAAGTCATCTCCCCGAAATATGGTATATTCTTAAAATGCAGTTATCATTAGGCACTAACATTTACCATATAGAGCTTTAGATTGATTGAATTTTATTCCACAAGGTTGAGCCAACGACACAATTTTCTCCCAAAAGTAAAGATTTCAACTGGGAAAAGTCAAACAACAAAGCATGACTTAATCATGGAAACTTCAACACACTCTGACCTTTGGGAGGGATCCATATCTCGTTTTCTAGAAGAAACGATGACAATGGCAAGCAGTTGTGTGTCCTTTGTGTTTTGTGGAGATATTGAGTGTTTGAAGTGTTAACACTGACACTAAGCCTCTGGGGGCGAATGGTGAAGGAGGCGTGTCACACAATGGGATGGGACTTGGATCTTTGCTTCCAGTCCTCTGACCTCTCACCCTGGCTGGTTTTCAGGGTTGCAGTAGCCTGAGTCCTTGGGGCCAGTGTCTGCTTTGATCACATCATGAATTTGCTCGCATAAAGTATTACTTAGTATATAATAGGAGGCACATACACTGAAAATGCTCTAATACATACAGTATATACTGTATTACCACAAATTATAACAACTGAAATACTTGTTTTATGTTAATTTGTAAATAGAATATGTCATCAGAATTTAGATTAAGATACCTAGAACTACAGAATGTAAGAACTACAGATACAGTATACGTTTTTGGGAAGATTTTCAATTTACTCCTTGCCTCTCAGTAAGGCTTATTTTTAGCTGTATAGAGACCCAAATGTCTTGGCAAACCAGTGAACATTCCTTGTCATGGAAATTACCTTTGTAAATGATTATTAGAACTTTGGATAACCATGTTTTTGCATAATCCTTCTATATTATATGCCTCCAGTCTCCAATGATCCATTGAGGCCATACATAAAACAGTGGGCCATCTGCACCTGGAGCATGGCTATCAGCTGTATTTTTTTCTCTCTTTGGTTTAGCTTTTTCCTGCTTGTGTGTAGCCTGACCCTGCACTTCCCTTTTCAGGCTACAGAAGCCAAACCAAAGGGAGCTTTCAAAGGGGACTGTCTGCTCGAATCAAGTCAGGGGCCTTTTTAGAATCGGTTCAGAGATCATAGCAAGTTGAAGTCGGGGAAGAGGATGACCCTCTCCTCCAGGCTTGATGGGATCTTGGCCCAGTCAAACCCAGCAGGGCTCAGTCTCTGGACAGCTCCGTCTCTGCAGGCTTTGACTCTGTGATAGTGGGAATGAAAGAGGGCACCAAGAGAGCAGCAGTTCTGATGTGTCAGGCTCAATGTCCTGGCAGTCTCACAGAGCAAACTGGGCAAAGCAAAGGACACAGCCAGCAGGCACGGGGCCAGAACAAGACCCCAAGATTGTGCGACATGTCATCTAATGGCTGTCCTTTTGTTTTAAGTTTATGCATCCAGGATGAGTTGGGGCCAATGATGAAGGTCAGCGTTCATGAGACAAAGAGGAAGTCCTGAACCGGATATAGTGTACATGCAGTACGGCATAACAGATATGTCAAAGATGCATAGTTCAGAGTACGGGTCACATATGGATAAATGTCATTGTACTCATGTCAAGTTGCATATGGGATAATCAGAGTCTTGTGATTTCTTATTTTAATTTCTATTTAGTTGATTAGTTGTGGTACCAAACTCCTTGAATCCTTTTCTTTGGTGGTGACCATGCCGTAAACTGCACTCAAAGAGACTGATTTGGTTTTCAAGTGTATGTTGTGTACAGCAACTGAGCATTTGGCTGCAGTCCCACACTTTATTGGTGTGTAGATTAAGCATATCAAAGGCTGGGGACTCCAGGTTTTTACTCACTGTAAATGTTTCTGCAGGTTGTGATGGTAGGGAGCTAACAGACGTCTTGTTGACTCACAGGATTATTCCCTCTGTGTTTCTGACCCTGCCCTGCTTGACTTGGGTTCCTCCTACCCCCCGAGATCCCTGCATTCGTTAAGATTCCGTATTTACTTAAAGCCCTGCGTCTCTTTACATAATGGCTAGTAGGTTTCGTGGAATGGCACTGTGTGTTTCAAGTGCTCAGCGGTGGGGAGAGGACTGAATTTTAAACATGGTGTGCCTCGCCTTGCCTCGGCATTGACCTTGCTCAAAAAGCCCAGTGATCTCATTCTTCGCTTCAGTCGAATGCTGCTGATTCTCCCTGTTGCACTGTTACTCCTGTTAGAAAGGAGCTCTGTGTTGGCTGACAATGGCATATCACTGCAGGCAACTCTCTCTCTCTCTGTCTCTGTATGTTCAACGAAATAAGAGAGAAGGAAAATGGCTAATTTCATAATGCTTTGATATGGAGATGTAGACTGACCTGTTTAAGTACTTCAAAGAGAGAAATTAACCACAGGAGAACATAATCCAACTGTATTTTGAAAATCATAGACCGAAAATATGATGGCGGTGTGAGGAGGGGGGGTAGGATTCCTTCTTTAACTGTGGAAGTCTATCCCTATTAGCAAAGACGGGGCCTAATGTGTATGGCTACTGCTGTGCTATTCATATTTGGATGCAGATAAGTATTGACAGTGATGGTCTAAATCCTAAAGAACATTTCATACTGTAGCTGACTCAGCTAATTGAGTCACTGTCAGTGACTGACATAACGAGAGAAAAAGTGCTGATGCACGTGGGCAAAGTCGTTTTTTGGGGGGCAGCGGACTGTTTTTGTTGCATCACACCCAGAGAGGAAGTCCGCCTTGTATAGTGTATATCCACTAGGGGCTTGGGGAGCCAGAGTAGCTTACAGAGCAAGAGGGGCCGAGGCACTCTTTTTAACTAGCTAGAGATGACATTTGAACTTCCGGATCCAGTGTTATATACATGTTTACAAATGCTAGATATATGTCAGGCTAGTCTGATGATTTACGACTACGTTTTAGCCACATGAGCAAGTATGTCTCTTTTTGAATTGCAATTGCTGGAGCTTTAACAACAAGAGTTTGAATTGCTATCTCTACTCAGGAGTAGAATACTAAAAATACTGAGAAAATGCAAGTTCGTCCACTGAACACTACAAGAGGGGACAATGGAGAATTACACGTCTCTTGTCCAACCTATGTGAAGCATTGATGAGGAAAGACATTTTCAATACTTTCAGATGTCGTTTGCCAGTGTTGATGACTTGCCACTCAAATCTCGCACGAGAGAACTCACAGCTTGCCCGTAAGTGCTGCAGAAAGGCAGTCTGTGGCCCTTGAGTTTTTGGTGAGTGGCAGCACACAGCAAAGTATCGCTAAGAGCTATAACTTGTAAGCTAGGAATCTCTACAGTTTGTGCCATCGTCACAGAAGTGTGCCAGGCTATCTGACATGTCCTGAATGAGACTTTTGTTGCTTATCCCTCTGTGGTACAATGGGCAGAAATTGCCAGAGATTTTGGGGATTGTTTGAATTATCCGTTTTGTGCAGGAGCTGTCGACATCACGTTCGGATCCGATATCCGACAAACTCGGGCAGCGATTACTATAATTACAAGGGCTTTTTGTCAATGATCTTGATGGCAGTTTGTGATGCAAAACACTGGCCATATCCAGGTAAGATACACTAAATAAATGTGACTATATATACATATGATGTGAAAATTATACAAATATAGACATTGTAATGATATGCCTCACATAAAAATGATCTCCCAATAAGAGGATGGAAGCCTATGTCCAAAGCAGAGGCTACACAGTTGTTACAGGACACATTTGAGGGCCCCCGAGTGGCACAGTTGTTACAGGACACATTTGAGGGCCCCCGAGTGGCACAGTTGTTACAGGACACATTTGAGGGCCCCCGAGTGGCACATTTGTTACCCGACACATTTGAGGGCCCCGAGTGGCACAGTTGTTACAGGACACATTTGAGGGCCCCGAGTGGCACAGTTGTTACAGGACACATTTGAGGGGCCCCGAGTGGCACAGTTGTTACAGGACACATTTGAGGGCCCCCGAGTGGCACAGTTGTTACAGGACACATTTGAGGGCCCCCGAGTGGCACAGTGGTCTAAGGCACTACATCTCAGTGCTAAAGGCATCATTATAGACTCTGGTTCAATCCTAGGCTGTATCACAACTTGCTGTGATTGGGAGTCCCATAGGGTGGTGCGCAATTGGCCCAGTGTCGTTAGGGGAGGGTTTGGCCAGGGTAGGCAGTCATTGTAAAATAAGAATTTGTTCTTAACTGACTTGCCACGTTAAATATTTTTTTAAATAGCCTTCATGTTCTTGTTCAATACTAATGGCCTAGATGACTACTGTTCAATACTGGCCTTGATGATGCCAAGAAGATCTATAACTACCACCACTCAAGAGCCTGGAAAATGTCAGAGAACTGCTTTGGGATCCTTGCTGCAAGATTGAGGATCCTGGGACAGACCCTTGAGGTTGCCCCAGAGAAAACGGAGACCATTGTGAAGGCCTGTGTGACCCCCCACAACTATCTTTGCACAACAGACACTGACAACACAGATTCCTCAACACGGTACATCCACCCCACGTTTGTTGACCACTCCACACCCACTTCCAGGAGAGTTGAGACAGGTGGTACCAGAGGACATCAGTTTCTTGGAACCAAAGAAGCATGTCGGCAGACAGTGCATCCAAAGTTGCTATAGACATACGCAACAACTACAAGGATTACTTCCTCAAACCAAGTGTCTTTCCAGGATGCTATAATCACGTGTGGCACCCTACAATAAATGTTGGAGTGTCGTTTGGAAAACGTGTGCACACATGCTTTCTCTTCTTCTGGTTGATGACCATTTGTGTCAAGTTGTGAGCTACATACTTGGTTTTGCTGTTTGGATTATTCAGTTTTTTACTTATTCACACTTTACAAATCACAATAAAGAGTCCTACAAAGACAGTCACTTCATCCTTGTTTTAGTTGTTCATATATTATTGGGGAGGCTATAACCTCAAGACATTTACCTAACCCTGTTATGTGTAGTGGCCTTTCAATGAGAACGTTCCTGCTATGGTAAATGGGTGAGAGTGGCTGTCCAGCTGTAGACAAGGCTAGACCCTCATGAAATTAACCTCATCTACAAAACACAAGGTTGTACATGGTCATGTGTAGTGGCCTTTCAATGGAGACCTTCCTGCTTTGGTACATGCGTGAGAATGAGTAGTCAGCTGTAGACAACAGACCCCCAAGACATTAACCTCATCTACATGACTCATGTAGAAAGCAGTACAAGTTTACTGAGTGACTGATTCAAAACAGTAATATTTTCTGTACAAATAAGTACAAATAACCAGGCAAATACATTTGCAGACCTTTTATTTACTATCACAAGAGGAAAATAGTGCAATGTAATACAGAGGTGAAAGTGTGATGAAATGGGAAATAAGAGAAAAAATGAAGTACCACCAGTAACATGTGAATAAGGAAATAAGTATAAAAAAACATGCAAAACCCTAACACATGAATAAGGGGAAAAAAGCAGAACAGGATTTGGGGTGAGACAAACAGGAGATGTTGATCAGCAGACACCATCCATGGTACCATGCCGTCGTAGACGGTCTTGGCTGGACACTGCTGCTGTTACTGTAACGTCTGCTGACGTTCCTTTAAGTCATCCACCCGCTGCATGATGTCAGTGCCCAAAGGACCGTCCGTTGGAGCTGGGTCAGGGAGATGGGGTGGAGGTTGATGACGTTTCAGGGCAGAGAGCACGGGTGCTCCTGGATGGTGGGTTGGGTGTTGGTGAGAAGGGCGGAGAGGTGATGAACTAGGCCAAGGAGATGATGAATCAAAGGTTGATGAACCAAATGTAGATGGGTCCTCAGGGCTCAGCTCCTTCTCAAATCAAATCAAATATCATTGGTTACATACACATATTTAGCAGATGTTATTGCAGGTGTAGTGAAATGCTTGTGTTCCTAGCTCCAAAAGTTCAGTAGTATCTAACAATTCACAACAATACACACACACCTAAAAGTAAAATAATGGAATTAACAAATACATTAATATTAGTTTAAGCGATGTCTGAGTAGCATTGACTAAAATACAGTAGAATACATAAGATACATATGGACTGTCCAAAACACCACCCCCCTCCAACACCTACAAGCAGATGGCAAACACATTAGAATACAATGCAAGCGATCTTAAAACATCTCCATGGGCTTCTTTTACCCCAAATAACTGATTTTATTAACATCTCAATCTAATTAACTCACACAACACACTGTCTGTTTCTGATGTTTGAACTAGCCCTGCTAATCATTATGATAACAGACACTGATTCTTTCCCACTCACAATTTCTAGCATCCAGATAAGAGCTGATTTAACATGTTCGAACTAGGTCTGCTAAACATCCGATCACAAACACACACACTGACTGGACAAAAGGACTCGGCTGCATGACGAGTGCATTCCGTATCTGGCATATTGGTGTCTGTCTTACGATGTTTTTTTATTTAACCTTTATTTAACCAGGCAAGTCAGTTTCTTATTTCTTATTTACAATGACGGCCAATGACAGCCTACGTGAACACGAAGCCAATCCAGTTGTCTGATAATCGGTGAGACACACACCAGCGGCAAACCCACTCATTTCCTTCACCCGTTTTAGATTGCGAACCTGCCAGTCCCGAATCTTTCTCCATATTTTTTTTGATATCACTTTTGATGTTCAAATCTTCCTCCAGCTGTTGTCTTTTGCTTGCTTGTCTGAATACAACTACATCGAAGAGTTGTAAAGATTCTCGTATTGTCTCACCAGCTTGCACAGACGCTCCTCCAAACTGGACATAGACGTAATTGCACTTAGCCAATCTCGAAATAAAAATAACAAAAAAGGAAACTTGGAAGTAGTAGAGGCAAAGTAGCAGGACGTTCATCTCTTCTGTGTTTATACCAGAAGGGATACTGGAAAATATGTGATGTAGACACAGAGGCGGGACTTCCTTTGCAAAACTTACTCAATACTCACCTTCAGTCTTCGCAAGGAATGATACTTCAGGTCTCAATTTCCAGGTAGGAAAAAACAGTGTTGGTTGACGGAGCATATTACAAGGAGCCACCTCTTTTGTGACGAAAAATGACGTTCCAACACTGTGCTACGATCCGTCGCCTCTGTTTGCGAATTGTCTGTAGACCCCTTAAGTGACCGCTTATGTCGCTTATGTCTGAAAACCAACCAACCTCATACTATAAGTGTCATCAAGTATTTTCACCGCTTTCTGGAGTATTGCGAACTGCTGTAGTGCAATGGTCGGAGCAGTGTGCTTCTGCTTCGAGCATCACGAGTTCGTGCCTGGTGCTCGGCAATCTTTTTTTGGAGAGTGCCAAGGAAGGCATATATTGACGATCTCAGGACCTTTTCAAATGCAGAAATAAAAATATATTTCTAGTGATCAGGCTAGTTGCTGAGCAGGATGAGCAACTCATGGTGTCAAAAACACTTAGAAATGTCTAAATTTGACCTTTCGAGAAACGTGGATAAACATCAGAATCTGAAGTAACATTGGAAAAATCAGGAGCTCATGTTAGCCCACTTACATGCTCCATCATTCAAAAGTAGCCCTGCTTAAGGCTATGAAATAACTGTAAATTAATAATCATATCAATGGGTGGAATCAGAGAATGAATGGCTGCAACAACGGTCTGACAGGCACATCTGACACCTGGCGCTGAATAACAAATTAGGCTTAATTAGACAAAGAACAATTATATTTTTTGAACAAGATTGTCACGCTCTTTCAAAATTGAACCCAGAAGCAGACCAGGACAAGGAGAGTAGGAAGAAGGTGAGTATTTATTTACAAGTGAATGGGTAGATACATCCAGGTGGCGTAGCGGGCAGCGGTGGTGAGTTGATGGGAGTAAATAGGTGGATCCTATGGGGTAGCAGAATCCTCCGACGACCAGGCGGGAATGGGGTAAATGATCCGGGTGAGTAACTGAAGACAGAACAAACGGAGGTAAGTTTCAGGCAAGCAATACGTAAAAAACAACAAAACAAATTCTATCCAACTTGATGCTGATACTCTGGCACAACATACTGTTCATGGCTAACGATCCGGCAGGGAATGGATGTCAGGTCCGGGCTTATGAAGAGGAGAGATGATGATCAGGACCAGGTGTGCAGATAGCTGATGGGATACAGGTGCGGGTAATCAGAACTCCCAACTGGCTACATTGCCCGGCAACCAGACAGGGTGCGTTCCAGGACGCCGGAAAAAAACACTACAGGACAGAACACAGGCAAAAAACAGACTCAGAAAACGGGATTCGTGACAGTACCCCCCCTCCGACGAATGCCACCGGGCGGACTACCCGGAGCGCCATGGTGGAGGCGGTAAAAGTCACGAAGAAGGTCATCGTCAAGGATCTGACGCCGAGGAATCCAACTCCTCTCCTCAGGACCATATCCTTCCCAATCCACTAAAAACTGTAAACCTCGACCCCGCCGTCTGGAGTCCATGATGCGGCGCACCGTGTAGACAGGACCACCTCCGATCATCCGAGGAGGAGGAGGACGAGGAGGAGGGGGCAACAGAGGACTGAGGAGAACCGGCTTGAGGCAGGAGACATGAAAGGTGGGATGTACTCTTAGTGTAGCAGGCAACTTGAGTCGGACCACAACAGGATTAATGATCTTCTCCACTACAAACGGACCAATGAACTTCGGTGACAGTTTCCTCGACTCAGTCCGTAGAGGAAGATCCCGTGTAGCCAACCAAACCCTATCTCCGACGGTATAAGCGGGGGCAGAAATACGGCGACGATTCGCCTGGATCTGATACCGGTCAGAAACCTTAAGGAGGGCCTTCCTGGCCCGATGCCAGGTGCGGTGGCAACTACGAATGTGGGTCTGGACAGAAGGAACCGAGAGATCCCGCTCCTGAGAAGGAAACAAGGGAGGTTGGTAACCGTACAGGCACTGGAAGGGAGACATCCCAGTGGCAGATGAAGGGAGAGTATTATGAGCATACTCGACCCAGGGTAATTGAGAGGACCAAGAGGTGGGATCAGAGGAAACAAGACAGCGCAGCGTGGACTCCATCTTCTGGTTGGCTCTCTCCGCCTGACCATTAGATTGGGGGTGAAATCCAGATGTGAGACTGACTGTAGCTCCAATGGCCAAACAGAAGGATTTTCAGACAGCAGAGGTAAACTGAGGACCACGGTCAGAAACAATGTCACAGGGCAACCCGTGGACCCTGAACACCTCCCTAACCAGGATCTCGGACGTCTCAGTGGCAGAAGGCAGGTGGAGAGGGGAACAAAGTGGGCAAACTTACTGAATCTATCCACAATGGTCAGAATAACCGTGTTACCAACAGAAGAGGGCAACCCCGTGACAGAATCCAGGGCCAGATGCGACCAAGGTCGCCGGGGAATAGGTAGGGGGTGAAGAAGCCCAGAGCTGATTGGTACTCTTATTCTGCGCACAAACAGGACAAGCGGCAACAAACCTCTGGGTATCTTCTCCCATGGCAGGCCACCAAAATCGTCTGCGCAGTAGCGCCATAGTCCGAGCAACACCAGGGTGACAAGCTATCTTGCTGGCGTGGGACCACTGAAGGACAGCAGAACGAACCGACTCAGGCACGAACAACCGACCGGGTGGAACGTTATCGGGCCCGGGCTGTGTCCGAAGAGCCGCCATCACCTCCTCCTCAATCCTCCATGTAATGGCTCCCACGACAACGTTCTGGGGAAGAATCGTCTCAGTCCTGGCCCCACTCTCCTCAGTCTTGGAGAACATCCGGGACAGGGCGTCCGCCTTCCCGTTCTTCGACCCAGGTCGGAACGTCAGGGAAAAATTGAAGCGTCCAAAAAACAAAGACGGGAGTTGAGACGTTTAGCCAATTGCACGTAAGCCAGATTCTTGTGGTCAGTCCAGACCACAAACGGTTGCTCCGCTCCCCCCAACCAGTGATGCCACTCCTCCAAGGCAAGCTTCACAGCGAGAATCTCCCGGTTACCCACATCGTAGTCTCTTTCAGCTGGAGAAAGACGACAAGAGTAGAAGGCGGAGGGATGGAGTTTACACAATCGATAAAAGTGTTCATCTCTAAGCTCTGATCCTTATTCATAAGGGTCGCAGGAAAACGGGGTCTGACAGGATTCTTGAGAGGTTGAAACTGGCTCGCTAAAATTCCTCCCAAAACTAGCGAGCCGGGCAGTTTAACGGGCGCTGTGGACAAGCGGAGATGTAATGTCCCGAGCTACCACAGTAGAGACAGCTGTTGGTCTCACGTCTACGTTGCGGAGATGTAATGTCCCGAGCTACCACAGTAGAGACAGCTGTTGGTCTCACGCCTACGTTGGCGCTCCTCCTTAGTTAGCCCGTGTCGCCCCACTTGCATTGGTTCAGGATCTGGTGGCAAGACCCCTCCACTAATCCCGTGTGGGAAATAACGATCAATACGTTCTGGTTCACTTCCTGAACCGAATGGTAACCGAGTTGCTGATTGATTGGATGGGCCCCACTGCTTCTCCCTCCTTCTCTATTATCTACCCGAATAGATAAAGTGACCAAACTATCTAGGTCACTAGGCTCTGGATAGGAGATCAGCTCGTCCTTGAGTTGCTCCGACAACCCCTGGTAAAAAAAACGCTTGTAGTGATTCCTCATTCCAACCACTCTCCACAGCCAATGTCCTGAATTCTATCACAAAGTCTGCCACACTGCGAGCTCCTTGGCGAAGAGAGAACAAACGTTTAGCTGCGTCCTTACCTCGGACTGGATGGTCAAAAAGCTTTCTCATCTCTGCCGTGAAACCCTGGTATGACGTCATGCATCCCGTCGTTCCCAAACAGCTGAAGCCCATTCCAGAGCTCTACCACGCAGCAGCTCAATAACAAAAGCTATCCTAGCCTTATCTGTGGCGTAAGAGTAGGGCTGCAGATCAAAAACTAACCCACACTGTAAAAGAAATTAACAGCATCCTCCCAGATCTCCCTCGTACTTCTCCGGTGTCGGAACCTTGGGCTCACGGAAGGAACCCGCTCCCGAATCGGCAGGTGATATGGGTGAAACAGGTGGTGGATAATCCCCCGGCAACCTGAGCTGATCCTGGATACTCGTTAATCTATCCGATAAGTTCCGGATTGAACCTGCTATCTTGTGTAGCGCCGTGTTGTGTTGTCCCAAAATCTTTTCCTGCTGGGTAATGGCATGGCAAACGGAGTCCAGGTCCGCTGGGTTCATCCTTGGCCGGATCGTTCTGTCACGCTCTTTCAAAATCGAACCCAGAAGCAGACCAGGACAAGGAGAGTAGGAAGAAGGTGAGTATTTATTTACAAGTGAATGTGAATGGGTAGATATATCCAGGTGGCGTAGCGGGCAGCCGTGGTGAGTTGATGGGAGTAAATAGGTGGATCCTATGGGGTAGCGGAATCCTCCGACGACCAGGCGGGAATGGGGTAAATGATCCGGGTGAGTAACTGAAGACAGAACAAACGGAGGTAAGTTTAAGGCAAGCAATACGTAAAAAACAACAAAACAAATTCTATCCAACTTGAGGCTGATACTCTGGCACAACATACTGTTCATGGCTAACGATCCGGCAGGGAATGGATGTCAGGTCCGGGCTTATGAAGAGGAGAGATGATGATCAGGACCAGGTGTGCAGATAGCTGATGGGATACAGGTGCGGGTAATCAGAACTCCCAACTGGCTACATTGCCCGGCAACCAAACAGGGTGCGTTCCAGGACGCCAGAAAAAACACTCCAGGACAGAACACAGGCAAAAAACAGACTCAGGAAACGGGATTCGTGACAAAGATAATAAGTTGTTCGAATGACATTAGTATCTTGTTCGAACAACTTACTATCTCGATTGAACAACTTACATAAAATCTAAGTCTTTTTTGAGAGGGTTGAGGACTTCACGACTTCTGTATATTTGTATATTTTGTCATTTGTATTTTTATGTTTAGCTCACATAATCATTTTAAAGTTTCCATTAAGGTAATAGTATAAATGTGGCAAAAACATGTGTAGACATTAATACATGCATTTCTATAGCTTCCTAAATATATTTTTTTTAACAGTTGGGGAGTGCCAAGATGGAGGTGCTGTGGCTTCAAAACAGAGCCCCCTTGTTAGTCATCTAGTGTATACATAAATCATTGTTCAAGACACAGAGACTTTCAGGTCAGGAAAGGTCACAGAGGTAACATCCTTGCGTGAAGGCCACAATGTTCCACCCACTTATATGGATCAAAGGCTTATATCAGATGGCCATGAGCTGCCTGTTGCACCACCAGGGCCTGCGATCTGAACTGCTCTCCACTTGGTTTATCTAGCTGTTGGAGTGGAGAGCCTCTCCTGTTCCACTACGTTCTCTGTTGTTTAGGGACAAACATGACTAACAGGGTGTGTCTGAGCCATTTGACAGCACCTCTTTGGGGAGTCACTCTCAGAAAGAGGATATCCCAAAGTAATGTGGTTTACATTGAAGACAAGCCACAAGGGAGTCAGACAACGACAGGGCAGGATCTTCCCTAGTCTTTAAATCTAAGTGAAAGGCCACTTTAATATTAGGTGTTCAATGTTGTCATTGGGGCCAGTCATAGGATTTGACATTTATGAAGTGCTTTAGGAATGTGTGTTATCACTTAAGTGGCCTTTATCCATGGCTTTATGTGACTGGAAGCATTTATTAAAGTGACACACAACAGTTACTTTAAAACTTGGGCTGTCAGTGCTTGGCATTGCAAAGCTGTCCTAGTCTGCAACTTGGGGTTAGGAAGGTTAATACTGCCAAGTGCTCAAAATTCAAATCGAGACAGGAGGAGCTCATTGATGAATGACTGATAGTTGACCCCACATTTCACTTGTCATTGTCTCTACTAGAGGTTTGTCAGAATAGGTTTACAGCTTATCCCTTTAGTTGTCTCCATCTTTCCTCTGCGTTGTCTCCATCACAGCAGATAAGTCAATCCCTTATCACAACTCATCGCCAGGCCTGATTAAATAGGATCTGCTCTACAATCAGTTTCCCTAACCTTAGGGTTATGTTTTAGATGATCGTGTGGTCAAATTGCCAAAATAATGCAACAGGCGAAATGAAGAACAAGTTCTGCTTTATCTACTAACATAGTTCACAAGTTGACTGCGGGTATTTATATATTTGTATTTTATTTGTTCAAATTTATGAAAAAAAAACAATGGTATTAGGCATCATACCGTGGGTATTTCAAAATACCCTGGTATACCGCCTAGTCTGTGTGTGTGTGTGTACACATGCACAGCTTCTGATCTACCTGGGAAATTCTACCCAGTGAAATAGACTATTATTGCAGGCAGACTCGGTCAGAAGTTACATATTCTTTGGAAAAGTCATTTTAAGAACTGTAGGCTAAACATTTTGTTACTTGAAACCTTGGTGAAAGTTAAAAAGTGACCAGCCTAACCATGTTTTCCCTATCCTAAAAATGACCTTTAGATATGGACACTTGCCAACAGAACACGTGATACCACTTCTCTGTCACATGCTATACAGCTAGATGGTGATCCCAAAGCGGCCTGATTTGGTCACCTTTGACCTCCAACATGCCCATGTCTTGTGGAAGGGCTGATACCCACATTTTACCCAATGTTTTGCCCTTTCCAGAATTTAGCTCGAGGATAAGATACTGGGACCTTGCAATGATTAGGGCAATGTGTCAGTCAGAAGCATTTCAACTCTAAGCAAGCAATTAGTCCTATCAACATTGGATCAGTAGTCTGGTTGAGGAATCATAGGACAAAGTGTACTGTACTCAACAAGCATGATTTGATTTGATTCTGATTCTTAAAGGTCAGTCCAAACAGACTAGGCTTGATGTAAGTGTATTACAAAGTTACTGCCCAAATACACCAGCGTGTTCCAACATATAACTTTTTGACACAACATTAAGACGTGGAGAGAAAGTATGTTGGACCTACGTTGAGGAGCATGTTACATACATCTATACATGTTGTATACTGTTCTCTTGGGATATATATTTTTTAAAGTTACCATAACATGGCCACCCTTTCCCCAACCAACACATTGACAAACCTTGAGGAGTGTCTGTGTACAGATAATGCAGAGAAAGAGACAAAGTACAAAGAATAGCCTACATATCAAAATGTTCTGGTAGTGCTGTCTTCTTGCTAGTCTCCACCACTGTGTCTTAGCTCCATTGATCATTGCACATGACAGTGAGTTGGCAATTATAACGTCAATAAGATGCTATCATCACTGGCCTGACTTCCCTCATCTCATCCCTGCACTGTACAGAAACCCTACTAGAGCAGACAGAATCCCCCTGAGTCAGTCTCCCCCCTGCCTACCCCCTGCCTAGCCCCAGCACCGCTGCACCACGCAGCCATTAACCACCATTACTGGCAGGGCCATTTCATGGTCAAAGAGCATTTCAGTGTTAGCTCTCCCTGGGGCTACAAACTCACCCATGTGAGTTTCAACCATGCATGCTGAGCTACATACTCAATGTTTTACATTTCCCCTATTCTTCCTTTTATTTTTTCCCCCCTAACATCTCCGTGTTGTGCACTTTGACTCTGCAAGTGTGACACAACGGAAGTTAACTATACATGATCAATAGTGTGTAACTCTCGGGGGAATTGGGCAGTTATACTGAACTTCAAATGGTGCTAAAGGAAATGTATCCTCAAAGGCAAGTCAATGGTATACTAAAGCTGGAATTGAATGCCATTTGTTTATTGCATCACTGTAACAATAACATAGAAGGGATGTCAGCCCTACATTCTGGAGGTTTGATCATACATTTCCCCAATAAATAAACCATCAAGGTCTCACATCAGAATTAGACGTTCATCCATGTTTCTCAAATGTCAAGTTGTTCCAAATGTCAAATTCGAAATCTGTAAGGTTAAGTGTAGGCATTGTGTCCGAAATCTTAAGGTTAGGCATTAACTCCATATTGTTATGGTAAGGGTTAAGATTTTGGAGAGGCTTAAAACAAAAATATCAGAAACAACATTCTATTGCTGGACTTGAACATGCTATCTTTGGCACCAAAACAGATGTTTATGCCCATTCACCATCCCAGTCCATAATACAAAACTGAAACCAGCTTGAAGCTAACAGCGCTCACCATTGCCCCTAGTGGCCAGTCATATGGAACTGCTTAAATGTTAACCAGCCTGATTATGGTTCAGATTGTGTTAAATCCTCCATTGGTCAAAACATATTACTCAGCTTACTTTCCATGCCAAACGTTAACACCGGGTTTGAGTCCTGCACCTAAAAAAACAGATGTAATGTCTAGAATGGGGTTGCCTTACACAGGCATGATAAGAAATGTCCTATAGGTGCTAAATCTGTAACAGTGTTGGGAGTAGGGTGAAAGCTGCTATTTATGCTGGTGTAGGATAGTAATTGCTTCCAAATGCAAATATTTGGGGCTTCTCTCAACCTTATTTCCACTATCCCCCTGTGTGGAGACTGAGTCACACGTCGGAGCATCTGGAATTTTTCAAAAATAAAGTAATCAAAATTGACGCCATGCTGCTCTGTGAAGTTTATTCCCAAGAGTAAGCAATCTGGCTCACAATCAATATGCAGTGTAAAGAAACGTTTTCATTAACAAATAGCAGTGCTTTAAATGATATATGATATTATACAGCAGTGTGGAACATAGCATGCAGCTGTTGTCAGCAGCAGACAGTGCAGTCTTGTGAGGGGGCTGACTGCCATCTGGCTGATCCCATTGTGTTGAGTTAAAGCTGAGTTTAGCCTTCATGTTCGAAATCTCATGTTTGACCAACCTGGCAAATTTTACTTGTGTTATCTTCCAACCTCTATGCATTTCCTTCAGACCAATTCTCTCACTTTCCATATACTGTATACAAGTGGAGGCTCATCAGCGGAGGAAGGGGAGGACTATCCTCATTGAATTTCATAAAAATAAAAATAGTGAAACATTAAAAAGTTATCATTTTTAGATAAAACTATACTAAATATATTTACATCACCAAAAAAATGTATTAAACACACTGTTTTGCAATGAAGGTCTACGGCAGCCTCTAGCACTCTGTAGGGTAGCACCATGGTGTAGCCGGAGGACAGCTAATTTCCATCCTCCTCTGGGTACATTGACTTCAATACTAAAACCTAGGAGGCCCGTGGGTCTCACCCCCTACCATAGACTTACACAGTAATTATGACAACTTCCGGAGGGATGTCCTCCAACTTATCAGAGCTCTTGCAGCAAAAATGTACATGTTGTCCACAATTAAGGGATCAGAGAATTAATCTCGTACTGAAAGCATAAGCTACAGCTAGCTAGCAGTGCATAACATGTGGTGAGTAGTTGATTCAAAGAGAGAGAAAGACAATAGTTGGAACAGTTTTTAACAAATGAATCTATCCAAAAATGAAGGAGAAGCAAGAGGGAGAGCTAGCTATATTTCATATTTTTGCAGCTAGCTAGCTAGTTATCCTACTCAAACACCTGGCTGAAACATAGAGGGATGCTATGTTACCTAGCTGGCTATGGCTATCCAACACTGGAACTCTTCAAAGTCAAGATAAGCTTTTGATTATATTGATTTATTGCCACCAGGGCCCACCAATGTAACTGATAAACTGCTTGCTAACTGTACTTTACTACATGAATGTAACGGGTTTACTAACGTGTTAGTTCTAGTAGCAATGGTGTTGACTTTACTTTAGCTAATATGGTGACAACGATGTAGGCTGTATGCAGCGGTTATGATATGAGGGTTTGGCTTTGAAAGGTTTTTTCACCTGGTCACAGACAGCTAATGTATTGGGCACTGACGTTCACAAGCGAAAGGAAAAGGTGAGAGGAGGAGTGCGAGAAGGAATGATACTTTCTGGCTGCTATGAAAGTGAACTGTGTTTGCGTGTGATCAGGGGTGTATTCATTTCGCCTATTCTGTTGAAAAGCGTTTCTTATACTGAAGAAAATGGAATGAGGAAAAACATACCTGAATATGTCCAATAGAAACTCTTGTTTGCAACTGTTGCACTAATGATTACACCCTAGATCAGCTAGATGCAGGCAAGATTGTGCAAGGCGGTATTGAATGTGTCAATGTCTGTCACCTTGATTACTCAAAATTTCCCTCGACCTGTGCACCTACGTTGTAAACTTTAATTAATAGGCTAGGTTGTAGCAACTTCGTGATGGGTATAGGGAAAATTTGAGTATCATGTAGTAAGTAGCCTAACCCTGTCCATGTTACATTGTCCTCCCTCATCTTAAACGGCACCGACCGCCACTGCTGTATACATCCACCTTGAGACATGTTCTATCAAATCTGACAACCAGGTCACCAGCACAAGTCAAAAAACAACATTATGAAATTAAAAGGTGCTTTCTTTCTGCACAAGATAAATGCTATTTTCAACTATTCTGGAAACCTTTCTGTCTAGTTATGATTAAATGGGGCCCATATAGTCAATTCTGTGATGTATAGTATTATGCTGCATTTGCATTCAAGTAAAAAGCCACTACAATGTCTGAGGTGGCAGGATATCATTGTGTATACTCTGTAGGTGGTTCTCAGGGAAGCAAGGAATAGAACATTCAACCACTGTCAAAATGCACACAAGCTCAACAGCCCATGGAGCTCTGACAGTCCCCACAGCTGTATATTTTATGCTATGTGAAGCCCAATAATTAGCATTCAGTTTTAAGCTAAGGAAAATAAATGGTCATTCATCCATTACTGCACACACCACGTTCATAAATGTGTCAATTTTTTGAGGCCTCAGCTTTCAGAATGAAATTCCCTGTTGTTCAGATTTGGTATAATTTGTGTCACTGTTAAAGTTGTCAGCACTAAGCTGTCAAGATAAGCCATCTTCCTCTCGTAGAAACCTAAACATGCCAGTTCTGCCTCATGCAACTGGTGAATGATAGTCAGATGGGATCAGTCCTTCTCAGTATGCAGTTTCCTCTCAGTTGAACCAACCAGCTGTTTGTTTTGTGATAATGTTCTTTTTACAGATTTAAGTGGAATACATTTCTTTCATGTTTGTTATAGCAAATTAGTCTAATAGTAAAGAGGGTTTGGAACATGTACAGTTGAAGTCGGAAGTTTACATACACCTTAGCCAAATACATTTAAACTCAGTTTTTCACAATTCCTGACATTTAATCCGAGTAAAAATGCCCTGTCTTAGGTCAGTTAGGATCAGCACTTTATTTTAAGAATGTGAAATGTCAGAATAATAGTAGAGAGAATGATTTATTTCAGCTTTTATTTCTTTCATCACATTCCCAGTGGGTCAGAAGTTTACATACACTCAATTAGTATTTGGTAGCATTGCATTTAAATTGTTTAACTTGGGGCAAATGTTTCGGGTAGCCTTCCACAAGCTTCCCACAATAAGTTGGGGTACTTTTGGCCCATTCCTCTTGACAGAGCTGGTGTAACTGAGTCTGGTTTGTAGGACTCCTTCTTTTTCAGTTCTGCCCACAAATTGTCTATAAGACTGAGGTCAGGGCTTTGTGATGGCCACTCCAATACCTTGACTTTGTGGTCCTTAAGCCATTTTGTCACAACTTTGGAAGCATGCTTGGGGTCATTGTCCATTTGGAAGACCCATTTGCAACTAAGCTTTAACTTGTGCTTCACGGTTGGGATGGTATTCTTCGGCTTGCAAGCCTCCCCCTTTTTCCTCCAAACACAACAATGGTCATTACAGCCAAACTGTTCTATTTTTGTTTCATCAGACCAGAGGACATTTCTCCAAAAAGTACCATCTTGGTCCCCATGTGCAGTTGCAAACCGTAGTCTGGCTTTTTTATGGCGGTCTTGGAGCGGTGGCTTCTTCCTTGCTGAGCGGCCTTTCAGGTTATGTCGATATAGGACTTGTTTTACTGTGGATATAGATACTTTTGTACCTATTTCCTCCAGCATCTTCACAGGGTCCTTTGCTGTTGTTCTGGGATTGATTTGCACTTTTGGCACCAAAGTACATTCATCTCTCCTTCCTGAGCGGTATGACAGCTGCGGGGTCCCATGTTGTTTATACTTGCGTACTATTGTACAGATAAACGTGGTACCTTCAGGTATTTGAAAATTGATCCCAAGGATGAACCAGACTTGTTTTTCTGAGGTCTTGGGTGATATCTTTTGATTTTCCCATGATGTCAAGCAAAGAGGCACTGAGTTTGAAGGTAGGCCTTGAAATACATTCAAAGGTACACCTCCAATTGACTCAAATGATGTCAATTAGCCTATCAGAAGCTTCTAAAGCCATGACATTGTTTTCTGGAATTGTCCAAGCTGTTTAAATGCACAGTCAACTTAGTGTATGTAAACTTCTGACCCACTGGAATTGTGATACAGTGAATTATAAGTGAAATAATCTGTCTGTAAACAATAGTTGGAAAAATTACTTGTGTCATGCACAAAGTAGATGTCCTAACCGACATGCCAAAACTATAGTTTGTTTAAAAGAAATTTGTGGAGTGGTTGAAAAACGAGTTTTAATGACTCCAACCTAAGTGTATGTAAACTTCCGACTTCAACTGTATATACTGCGCACTGCATAAGTACTTAAATGTGGGTTTGGCCCTTTGGATAAAAACGGTATATTAACTGAATAGAATCCTCAGTTTCCATTTCACTATAATGTCAATAAAGCAGACGCGTTTGTAATAATTATTCAGATTATCAACAAATTTGTCTGAGGATGCATGCATTTACATAATTGAATGCCACCAAAATAAAACAATTGGGATGATACTTGTTAGTGCACACTTATTACAATATACATTATTTATTAACAGACTGTAACCTACATCATAACTAGTTATTTTCGTTGTTTGGTTTTAGAGAAAGGTACCGGAAACAGGATATTCCACAATCCAACATCACATTTTCTCTCTCTCAAAAAAAATCTCCATAAGATTGAGTGGCATTGATAAACAAAGAGAGCGAGGTTGTTCTGTTGTGTGTGTTTTGTCCTACAGGCAGAGTAGCAGGACGAATCAGCAGGCCTCAGGACAAACCTCCTGTCACTAGAGATGGAGAGCCTGGCCAACTGCATTGACTGATTGTTAGCATTAGTGGCTGTGAGTGTGATTAATATGCCTGCCCCTCACATAGCACTCAGGAAAAGACAGAGGTGTTGCTTAGAACAGAACAGGGGTGGCCACATTTCATCGTTTTAAAGAAGATAATGCATAACCTCAGCGAGGCTGGCTGTATACGTAGCATGTGCCAGAATGGATGACTCTGGGAGTCCAGGTGCCGTTGCATTAATTCCTCAAACCCAAATCAGAGTGAATATGTACCCTGGCCTAATGAGCTTGTTGTGTGGGATGCTGTGAGTGCTGCTGAGATGCTGGGAGAACACACTGTGCTCCGCTTTACTGAATTCTCAACTCTCATAATTGCTGCACTATGATGATTATTTTCTTCTTCCAAGCAGCCCCTTAGCATCTGCTTGTTTGCCTGGGCCTCCTGTCTCCTACAGTACTGTCATACCACTCCCTCAGCTGACACACACACACAGACTGGGCCTGTAACATTTGCCTAAACATTTGGACTCAAATTGGAGAGGATTAGGTTCCCATGCTGATATTTCAAATACTGTGACTGTACCACAACCATTTGGTTTTAGTGGAATGCTGTCTGTCACTATGCCCTGGGACGCCACAGGAAGGAACAGAAATGTCAACATTTGGGCTTTAGAAAATACATGCCATGCAATCATCCCCTCTGGCAGAAATTGATAGAATACAAGCTCAATAGAAACAGTACAGTACACTTCTATAGAACACTGTGAAAGTGATTAATATGGTGACAAAGGAAAGAAAAGTGATTCATGCTTAATCACAGAGGAACCCTAATCCTGGACAGACATGACATGAGGACTCCTTCATTCATTCTCCCATCTCTGTGAACCTTTCTGAGAAGGCTTTGAAATGGCCAAGCGATTAACCAGGCTGCATTCTCAACATCTGTAAGAGGTTCATCTGTGCAGCAGAGATCGTGGGCTCAGGCCCTCCCTCTGTGCCCCTATGGAAAAAGCGGCCTGCCAGAATGAGCAATGATGCTGAGGGCCCTGATTATTAGGATTAATTGTCTTTTAGCCGTGCAGTGGAGCAAGTGTGCCAGGATAAAGCAAGGTGGAAATAATAAAGGCCCGTGAGTAGTCAACGTGTTTTCCTTCAAGCCACCCTTCACGAGACGGTTGTTTTAAGGTCCTTCGTCTGTCATCGCCAATGAGAATAGCGTTAAGAAAACTTCTCTTCGAAAAGGACAATGAGCTGTGAAGTAAAGCTTTTCACTGGGGTATACTGTACTTACAGTCATGTAAGGGATGACTGGGTTTTTAGCAAATACCATAGATTTCGAGTAAAAAGCGTTATAGTGGGTGGCCCTCTACCTGCATTACCTGCCAGGGTAACACCCAGGGGTATGTCTTAAGTGATGTGATCTGTGCTCTTTGTCATGTTCCCTTGACCTCCTGTACATCACTGATAGTAATGATCATACATGGGACAAGCTCCCCCTATCACTAGCATGTGGCTGCCTGGCAAGATGTAATGCTACATGACAAAGATTCATGTGTTTTAGAAAAACAGAATGAAATGATTGTTTTCATTTCCTCCACATTTTAGGTGGGTTGGTGTTTGGGGAAGGCCATAGTGGAGGTGCTTTCAAGCTTCTGTTGAGGTAGAGAGCACCTGGAATGTCCTAAGATAAACACATACAGAGGAGCCTGTCAAGACCTTTTATATTACAATATTTTTATTAGCAAGCTCAGTGAGGATAATGTTGCTGTTTGTCAGTGTACAACAAAAATGATGACAGCTATGCTGTCACCCAACACTGACCTCATAAAACTAATGAGGATTTTGGATTCAGTTTGCCTTACATTACGGTAATGGATATGTCTATCTACTATTGAGGTGTTTGTTTTATCTTTACTCCAACATTTTTTGAAACCCATAATGTGGTAAAGTTGTTTTGGTTACACCTCCTCAAAGTCAAACAGAGCTGATTTCAGGGGAAGTTACAAATAGATACCTGACTGCAAACAAAGCACCCAAACAGCTGTCACTTCCAGGCATGTTCATTCATCATTATTAGATAATAAGTAGGGAATAGCCCCTGAAAGCCTCTATTACCTTCATGTACTCTGCACAAGTGTACCACCGATAACAGATGAGGCCGGACCCAATGTAAAATGAAATTGCTTTTTATATTGGTTGCAATTAATGGCTGTTAGAAGCAGTGCAGCTCAGTGCATTTGAGGATGTGTCCTATCGACTCTTCCAGGGAGGAACCTATCAGCTCACCACGGTCCTCTGACTGCATGCAAGCTATTCTAATCTGTTCACATTCAGACAAGCCCCTTTGAATAACTTTCAAAAACTTTCAGTTTGATGATGGAATATCTGTCAACAGGATGTCATTAATGTTGTACATGATTAAGTGTATTTAGGACACTTGTCAAACTACAGTTTGGAGGTGTCCCAGATTTTTACAAAGGCAGAATGTTTCACCCACCGCAGGATTATATTCTTATATATGTTTTTAGGAAACTTGGCCCTGTTAATTATATTGTAAGTGCTCTGGCATTCAACGACATGCTTGACATGGAATTTCTCTCAAGGTGACAGGGTTTTAATTCATTTCATTTTGACTAATCATTGTTGTCTGTTTCATTAATTACATTAAAATGTATACCTGTCCACTTCAATATATCCTTTACAATATTAACCTGTTAGTGTATGCATGATATTTGTCACAAATACCACCGAAGGTGGCTCCCCTTCCTGTTCGGGTGGCGCTCGGCAGTCGTCGTCGCCGGTCTACTAGCTGCCACCGATCCCTTTTTCCTTTTTGTTTGCTTTTGTCTAATTGTTTTCACTTGTTCCTTATTGGGGTTTTTGGACGGGTGTTATTTAAGTTCGTTTAGCCCGCTGGTGTTTGTGCGGGCTTGTGGTTATTCTACGTTAGTGGTGTTTGTGTACTTTGGGGTTTTCGCTGTCCGGAATTTTGGTAACAGTGGGATTGGGTTTTCGCTGTCCGGTATCTTGGTAACAGTGGGTTTGGGTTTTCGCTGTCCGGTATTTTGGTAACAGTGGGTTTGGGTTTTCGCTGTCCGGTATCTTGGTAACAGTGGGATTGAGTTTTCGCTGTCCGGTATCTTGGTAAGAGTGGGTTTGGGTTTTCGCTGTCCGGTATCTTGGTAACAGTGGGTTTGGGTTTTCGCTGTCCGGTATCTTGGTAACAGTGGGTTTGGGTTTTCGCTGTCCGGTATCTTGGTAACAGTGGGTTTGGGTTTTCGCTGTCCGGTATCTTGGTAACAGTGGGTTTGGGTTTTCGCTGTCCAGTATCTTGGTAACAGTGGGTTTGGGTTTTGTTGCGACTTCGTTTTGGGCTTCACCCATGTTTGTCCCTGTTACTGTGCTTGAGGACATTAAAGCGTTTTTCCCGTCTACCTTCTGCTCTCTGCGTCTGACTTCACACCCATCACTATCCCGACGTTACAATATTTCACATTTTACAATCCTTGTGTCATCCGTGAGCATTTGAAATACTGTGTTTTCCCATTTGAAAGGCCGGTTTAGTTGTCTTTGTAATTCTGATTATTTTTTTCTGTTTTCTTTTAGTGTTTGCAGATACCTCTGGGCCACAGCAAATCTCCCAACGGCCTCGGCTGTGACAATATTTTGGTTGAAAATAAGTCATAGGAGAAATCCGTTTGATTCTGGGGTACAACTCAGAATCTTGCATTGCCTTGGGTGAGAACACAGAGGAGGAAGATAGAGGTACAGTACAATGTAGGCACTGAACATGAACTAATCAGTGCTTTGGGGATATATTTGTCCCTTTTCGACTTTCAAGGGAGGGAGACTGTATTGAAGTTGTTTCTCATCCACAACATATCTTCCCTGCAGCACTTCTTCTTCATACTTCCAATAATAGTGACTGGTTCAAATGCCAAATTGTGCATTGCTCTGACATATTGCCCACACCATGTGGTATCATCAGAGTATAATGTGTGTGTGCATGTGTGAGGGTGTGTGCATGTGAATATGTGTATGTGTATATTAGGATGGCTGATGGCAGTCTACCAGATAGTCACGAACCTAGAGGACTACATTTACCATTTCAAAGATGCCTGTTTTTCGGAAGTTTACACACACACTCTCACACGAGCACACTCCCACACGCTGCTTCCTCAGCTTGTCAATGTGCAACGTGGGTTGCGGAGCCTTTGCACGAACAGATGGGAGGAACAAACCGGCGGAAAATAAAGTTAAACTAGAACAAAATGACTATGCGAGTGGCGTGGCCGCCCTTTGTTTGCCAGGAAGGTGATCCTCAGCATCTGGGGATGATGGAACGCATGATTAAAATGACCAGAGGGAATGATTAATATCTCCTTAAAGCACACACTTCCAGCTTATCAATCATCTCATTACTCTAGAAATGTTAATTGTGTGAGGGGAGGGGCCCCTGAACCATGAAAAAGTAGCCCACCCCTCGACATGTTTACTTACACAACAGAACAGACCCAATAACTCTACATGTGCATATCCCACCACTCCTTTCACATGCAAGATCTTAAAGCATGATCATTGTACAGTATATAGAACATTATTTGCAGTTACTTCAAGGGGAGACATGTTTACATATTCCATGTTGTCATTATAACAACGTATTGCGTTGTTAATGTTTCTACTTTCATTAACGAGTTTATTCTATCAGAGTACCTTGTAAAAGGAAACAGGATTACACCAAAGGTGAAAACCTACAATGATCAGCTATAGTAAATTGCTGCACTGCAGTGTAATAAAATGTAAGCGCTATGACAATTAACCCTAATATATTTAAATATTTAAATAAATGATGCAGTGTTTGCCGTGTATGTGTAAGCTGTGTGTGTATGAAGATTATTTAAACAGTTAGCCATGGTGAGTGTGTTTGTGGTGAGAAGAGTGGAGGTAGGGGTCCCTGTGCCTACGGTGGCCTGGCTTGCCCTTGCCTCGCCTCCCTCCCCCTGGCTGCCGGTGTGTCCTACTCTCTGCCCTCTCTGCTCCGCTGCGCTCGCCCCCTCCCCCCTTCCCACCTCTCCCTGCGTGCCTGCGCTGCCTGAGCCAGCTGCTCCTACTTCATCTTCAGCAGCGTCACCAGGCGGGGTATTAATCATGTTTTTCGAGGGGGACACTCCGCTATTTATCTCCCTGACACTTCCAGCATTCAGAGGCCCGTTGCTGGGCACAGCCCATTGAGTAGTAAGATTACACATTACCTCGCTCCATTGCCTCTCCCTGCCCTCTCCATTGACTGGCTGTTCAACAGTGGCATCGTGCTTGCATGATCGGACATAATTTATGCCTTACATGTATAAAAAATACTATCCTGTTTTTTTTTTTTTCTTCCTATCCCTTTTAACTTGAGCTTAAGTGTAGCATGTGCATTTGTAATGGTAATCATATGTCTGTGCTCCTTTATACGTACAGTACGAGGCATACGTACGTGCTACTTTTGTATTTGCTTCACATGGAGAGTACATTGAGTAATAGTTCAAAGATATTTGAACCTTGACAAGTTAAGATGCTCTATGACAATATAGTAGTGATGGATTCAATTTCCTCATGGTTTGGAATAGGGCTTAGAAGTATGGTAGCTATTTGAAATAGCTTATAGCCTACTAATGTCCTTTCTTACCTTATCATAGGGCTCCTGATTGGCACAATGGTCTAAGGCACTGCATCTCAGTGCAAGAGGTGTCACTGCAGTCCCTGGTTCAAATCCAGGCTGCATCACATCTGAGTGTGATTGGGTGGTGCACAGTTGGCTGGGGTAGGCTGTCATTGTAAATAAGAATATGCTCTTAACTGACTTGCCTAGTTATATAAAAAGACATCCAACAACAGTATGACATATTGGAATCATAAATCCAATATTATTGTAGTGATCACAGTGTGGTTGCTCAACTGCTTTGAAAAGCGTATTCTTTGCTACATTGATGAGAGTGGTGAAATGCTATTGCTTAGCTACATGTTTGTTCCACCTCAAAAAGCACAAGAAAGAGGATTTGGACACCCACCATATCAGACAGTTCTGAAATCGTTTCTGTTGTTAGAAACAGATTTCTGCAACATTTTGTCAATTTTCACTTATAGGATTCATATAATTATAGTACCTAACATCTTATAGTAAGACATGGGGAATCCAAAGAAGTGGTTAAACGCTGTCCACAACCTCCCACACCCCGCGCCAATCCCACCTCAACAACGAGTATTCAGTATCAGTTCTCTATGTTTGACAAGTAGTATGAGCTCAGAGAAATTAGTCATTAGGTTTATGTCCCATCCTACACTCTGACCACTAGAGGGTGCTGTTCCTGCTATTAGGTGATTCTTTTTTAAAGAATCCCCCAATTGTTAAAGAGAGAGTTCATGCAAATTACAGAATGGCATGTTGGTTGTCTTACCCTGTAAGCAGTCTATTAACCAGGTATGACAGCAACCCATGCTTTGGTTTTGTTTACCTGGCCACTGCACTAGTGTATTTTATACTAGTACAATTGCTCAGAGAAAGAGATTTTGTTTACATATTCTTTATTAAAATTATTGACGCCCCTGTTTTCAATACCTTTGAGCCGTTAAAAAAAATGGTTTATGAGTTGGAGAACACATTGGGAGGGATCTTATACCATTCCTTCATAAAGAATCCTTCCAGATCCTTGATATTCTTCTTCTGAGCTTATGGACTGCCATCTTCAATTCAAACCACTGATTTTCAAATAGTTTCAAGTCTGGAGACTGAGATGGCCATTGCAAAATGTTGATTTTGAGGCCAATTAACCATTTCTTTGTGGATTTTGATGTGTGTTTGAGGTTATTGTCTTGCTGGAAGATCAGCTTCCTGGCAAAGGCAACCAGGTTTCTGGCTAAAACATCCTGGTACTGGGTAAAGTTTATAATGCCGTTCTCTCTCTCCATCTCTCAATTTCTAACAAAGTATTTCTGCTCATGTGTCAGTATCTTCAAGTTCAGAATCGTGTCTCGAGATCTCACATTGGTCTCATCCATCTCAGTATGCAAGACTCAGTCAACTAAGGAGGGAGTTAAAAATAACATACTGTACAGTGTGAATAAGATATCAATAGTCTGATGAGCTGTTTATTTTAGGGATTGGGATATCAGAGACAAGACTCACTTTACACTCACCAATACCACCTGATAATGTGGAATTTCTGTAATTATGTATTTTGGTAATTTGCCCTTCAGGTATCTTGCAAATCTTGGTGGAGAGACTGAGGGGTGAGAGGTGGCTGTTAACAAGATAAAACAGGCCCTGGGCAGTCAGTGTAGGGCCGAAGGAGACCTGTGTTTTTCTTCTACCCCCGGCCCCCTTCTTTCCTCTCATATTTCCTTTCTATACTGTAGTTATAAACCAAGCTCAGACTTTAGAGATGAGTAGAGGGGGCGGAAAACTTAGACAGAGAAAATAAATGCTTGCCATCCCATCAGTATGTGGGCATGCTGTATCACTACTTAATTGTAGCTAACTGTTTTGGGTTTCTATTTTGTCCTGGGGACTCCAATGGGCCTCAGGAGAAGTGATTACAGTCAAAGAGAAAATCCAATCCATGCTTTTTCCCCTCTTTTTCTCAACACTCCCCGGGGACTTGTTGCAAGCACATATGGTTCAGATTCCAGGTGTGAAATAGGCTTAAACACCAGTTATTTTATGGTGTAAACACTGGAGAAATATTTTCAGAATTGTAACTACTTAGCATAGATTAGCCTTGCCTATACATTTCTCCTACATTAACTGCACACAACGGTTTTACAACACACCTTAATGTCATAGTTTTAAAACCGAGGACTCCCAGTCCCGCTGCTTAGGTCAGTTGTTTTATGAGAGTCCAACCACAGCCCTCCCCTCTTCCACTCCCCCTCTCCCTCCTCCCCAGGCCCCTGCTGCCAGTGGTCCAGGCTTGCTGGGTTAATATGAAACAGGAAATGGCAGCATCAAGGCTGAGGGGTGTAATGTCTGCTTACACTGCCTGTAATTGGTTGACTTCAGAACCATGAGGAGTGGGTGTAAGTGATGGTGGGGGCTATGGGGTAGGGGGCTAGCACCACTTCATAAAGCCACCATAAGACAGCTATAGCCTAAGACCTAACACAGCTAAGTAAGAAAATATAGTAACCTAATTTGTCTCATATTCTATGTATCTTATATTTTTTGTTTTTATATGTTTTTCTGTTGTGACCTAGAGACAAATATTGTACAAAGTATTATCATCTCCCCGCAATATTATCAGTAAGATTTACCCCCACCTGTCAAAGTATTTATTTTCATTTTAGTGTGTGTATGTTTGGGTTGTCTGTCACTTGGTATTTGGTTGTAACTGTCATCTCTGAACATAAGTTAACCATCAGTCACAATGTCATTTCTCATAACACTGTTGGCTTCTGTGTAGATGGTGGCTCTTACATGAAAGGCCTGGACTCCTCTCAAAAACCTGGGAAATGGAGCTCGGAATATAGGACTGATAACAAGACTTTGGCTTCAAACAAGTAAAACATCAAATACTTCAGCAGTGTGTGTGTGCGTGCGGTGAGTGTGTGCAAGCGCATGTGTGTGTGGCTGCACGTATGTTCTCCCACAGACATTTGTGTTTGTGTGTCTTTACAGCCAAACCCACCCATCTTGAGCTCTAATGACACAGGCTGTTGTGGTTGAGGCCATGGGATTTGGACATACATTCACCTTACTTTTGATGAACAGAAATTGAGACCAGAAGAAAGGGGACAACATTTGGACCAGGGATTCACCAAAGGGAATAAGATGAAACGGGAAGGCCTAGATGGGGGTAGTGAAAATACTGTCATGACCAACAGAGTGGCCCATTCATCTGCTGTAATTCAGGGCATTAGTGCCTTGTATAGGATCAGCATTGTCAAGGCTACAAACAAGACTTGTTATAGACTTCAGTAGTTCTTTAGATGTGTTCCACTGCATTCTTTCATGTAGTACATTTCACAGTACAATCCTAGTAGCTTTCATTGTTGTGGTATGATAGTAATAGCAATATTACTATCAAAAGGATCATCATAGGATGTACTGTAATGTTTCAGCAGTAATACAGAATATTGTCCATGAATCTGGTTTTTCTATAGATATTGTATATTCAACAAAATAACGTATATATTTATAAACATTATAATTTGCCTTCCTGAAGTTAGTTAACCCGGTCATTTGTCTGTGATTAAGCTGGGGAATTTGTGTCTCTACCCCAATGCTCTGACCTTAAGAGTAATAGTTCCAATAATAAAGTCTTGCCATGATGAATCACCTCTATCTGGCACTGAGTCCTGGAGGACTGGTGATATTCTATCTCCAAATTTCCTATTGATTCTGATCATACTCTGTAAAGTTGTGGCATGACCTCTCTTTAGAATTCTCTCCGCCATGCTGTCTCTGTGCATTTGAGCCTCTCCTCAGTGGGAAGACTCATTAATGCTTTTGCAAGTGGCTTTATTGCAATGTCTCATTTTTGGACTCTATGATTGATTGTTGACATAGAAATAGATTGGAATAGCTCTCTCCCGTGATTGTTTTGTTAATCAACTACAGACTATCCATTACTAAAGGCATTTTTTGTTTTCCCAGAATGCTTGATCCCTGTCTATAATCAAGTCTATTTTATTTCCAGTCCACATTTAAAAACACAGCCAACGACTCCGGAAAGTCATATCAGCAATGGATTTACCTTTATGTATTAAAGTTAGCGTTTGTTTTTCAAGAAGTAGTTAATATTGTTTCTGTCTCAAGTAAGTTTAAGAAGCTATTAGAAGTAGATGGAATTTACACAGATAGTACAGATAGAAAGTTACTGTCAAATTATTCTTAATAGTTTTCTACGCTTTGTTTTCAATGTTTAATTATTCTTTACTTTGCTTTTATGTTTTCTTTGTATACAAGGCACTAATGCCCTGTGTGTATAACATTTTTATTAAATATTTTTCATATTACTTCAATCATATTTTAATCAGCAATTTATTGAATTCTTAAAAGCAAGTACATCTGCTTATTTAATCAGTGTATTTGAGGTGTGTGTTTAAGGGGTTGTTCATTAAGGGCTCTGTAATGAAATAACTCCTGCCATTTCATTTGTATTTTCAAAATTTTATTTAGTGGCCGTTTGCCTTAATTAATTTGATAAAAAATTGATGGAAAATATGCATCCTTCTTTCGGGTGTTTTTACGCGATTATATCCAAGTATGGATCAAATATTGATCCATTGAATGTATGATGGCCAAGTCCTCTTAGTTCTTCATAATTAACTCCTGCTGTGTTCCTTCTATTGGATTATACAAGACCCCCCCGTAGCACTATTAATATCTTTCATCAGAGTTGTACTAAACAGGACATGTGTCCTCAGCATGCATTAGAATGGATATGTTCATTTGAACTTCACAGTTGAGATTGAAATTCCAATCCAGCAAAGGGAGAAAAATCATTGATCGCTTATTGCCGTCCCAAAAGGGTCCACCGGTGAGGTAAAATGAGGAAGCCCTTAAACTCTGCAATTGGCAATAATGAGCTATCATTACTCAAATTACAACAAGCACTGATTGGGTTTATAGTAATGAAGAAAACAACATGATCAATCATCATCAAGGGCCCTGGCCGTTATGCGTGAGCCCAGGCCGTGTGCAGTGTGGAACCCAGTGTGGCTGCTGGAGCAGGGCTCCATCTATAGGGGCCAGGCTGGAGCAAGTCAGTGGGGTACACATCCATCCTCCATGATCAAACTCTCTGACTGTCTGGGACACAACAACTTTGCTGTGTCCCAGACAGTCCTGGCATTCACTGTTCTCACCCGTACCATACAGTAATTAGTCAATTATACGCTAACTGTATTTGATAGATTAGGGTATGGAGGATTTAGTCAGGATTCATTTGGGTCTGTGCTCATCAGTAAATCCTAATCCATGGAATTTGCAATGTGTTTATGTTCATAATGTATAAAAACCTTTTGGAGAAAAGCTCTTGATATTGCCTTTATTATTGCCGGAGTTTAAAATGAATTTTAAAGAATAAAAAACGATGAAATGAATAGCTACTTTTTTATAATCCCCCTTTAAAAGAATAGAGCAGAAGAGAGCACTTGCACCACCTATTATCATTCTAATACCCTGCTGCATTTACTTGCTGACAAAAGAGTTTTCTAAAGGAAGAAGTCTTGAGGAAAGGGAAGTCATTTACACCCATGGTTCATCATAGATGCTCTGTGAATATAAGAGACCCACATAGTACAGCAAATCTAAGGAATATATGCAGATGGCCAGATGTAATCCCTGTGGTGATTAGGAAATATTAAGTGATGAATTATGTGACGTATGACGAGAGAAAGTAAGTGTAGGTGTGTGTGTAAACGTTTTACTATACTTGTGAATGCCAGAAGTCCTCACAAGAATAGTAAACCAACTAAAATTCAGAGAAGTGAGGACATTTTGACGGTCGTCACTTGTAAAAAGGCTATTTTAGGCTCAGAGGTTAGGTTTAGGGTTAGAATAAGGGTTAGGAGTTAGGGTTAAGGTAAGGGTTAGTTTTATGGTTAGGGGAAATAGGATTTTGAATGGGAATCAATTGTTGGTCCCCAAAAAGTCCTCACAAGTATAGTAAGACTTGCGTGCTTGAGAGCTCACCTCAATGTCGTATAATATGCCTTGCCATTTCATATTGCTGTTGTGAGACGAAGCCTACTTCTCCTCACCTATTTCTCCCCATTCAGCTCCTCCAATGTGGTGAAGCAATCGGTAGACCTACACCAGCAAAGTTGTATTGCTAATCCAATCCCTGCACATATTCACTGTGCATAAAAGCTCCTAAAGTTGCCTACCATCAATAATGAGGTCTCATTTACACAAATTACTCTGAACGCTGATTAGGTATTATCTAACGGCAAGGGCCACCTCGATCAATCATCATCAGCCCATGGAGCGTCAATGGACATCGAAAGGTTAACCCAGATCTAGGAGGCCCCTGGCAGTGTCAGCAGAATCAGTGAGGGAGGGCCTCTATGCTGTCGATAGAGCAGCCAGACAATTAGGTAATGATTCAAATAGCAGCACCTAGGAGTCAATAAGAAAATGAGCCATCCCGGCATAATTTGAGAATGATTTGTTTACCAATCTATACAGCCGTAGAAGAAAGTCACTGAAGTACAATGTATTAAATGCAGGTTCTTAGGCTCGGCCATTACCAAATTCCTGAAGTGCTCTCCTGCATGTGTTCAGAAGTGCTCACTCTGGGCCTATGGATACAGGCTAATGCATGATCTACCACCATTTTGGTTTTCAAGGGTGGTGTTCTTACTGTCTACAATGACACGGTCGTGGTTTGAATAGTTTCATCATAAGGTCCGACCACAGGGGTTGTAAATGGTACTGATTTGTCATTATAAAACTAACAAATGCACCATAGAATTGAAATGGCTTTGAAGCATTCTCTAGGAGGGTTCATATTATATCCCAATGTTTTGGGTGTCTATTCTACACGTTGAAAACAGGTTTCTTCTATTCCACATACTGCCATTATATTGGCTCGCATCTTACATCATTGTCTTGTATATTTTCCAGTTTCAGCCATTTGTGTTTGTGTATTGAGAAAGTTTGTGTAAGTTCAAGTGTACTGAGTGTCTGTGTGCTGTGTGTCATCTGTGTGGGCAGAGTGTTTATGTAGTCATACATCAGAGACACATAGACATGGGTCAGAGATGTTCAGAGCCTCTGTTGTTCCAAAAAACAGCTGGTAGTTTGCTATGAAACATCAGTGATAATGTCAAGTTGTGGCAGGATACAATATACAGGTTGTGGACTGATAATAAAGATGGATGGATAATGGTGAGATGCTTCTGTTTTTAGAGTGTGTGGAAGTTGAAGGAGAGAGAAGAACAAGAGGCCTATGCTACAGTAGAACAGAGATGTTGGTCTGATAGACTGCATGCAGAAGCTGTTTGCTGGTTACCGACTCAGGGTTTGAATATATTATCTTGGAAAACCAAGAAATAGGCGTACACCCGTGTAGAGTATTTTCAGTGCAAAAGAGATGAGATGAGTTATTCAAACCATAGGTCTGTACAATTCCTGACATTTGCCCAAGCAATCCAGAGTATTGCATGCAAATAAAGATAGACTATATCCTAGCAATGGACCAGTCTTTTACATTAACTTACATTTTCTCTCTACTTTCAAAGAATGCCAGGCTTGTGTTAGTTTTCTATTGGTGTTATTCTTTGTATTCATCATATCTCATCACAGTCATGAGTTGTACATTCAGGGAATGTCACTGGTTAAGCCAACTCTAGGTTGATTTGAATAAGGAAATGAAATCACATCTCTTTCCTTCCTTGGCCTTCCATTGTGTGTCTATCACTTACTAGGGACAGAATAGGAACATGTCCCCTAATTTAGAAAATTATTTGCACTGAGTTGCTGAGAACAGATAGCAAATAAGAGCCAATCGTGAAGAGAATGAGAGTGCAGTCTCCTAGAACACTCTTGCATAAAATGCACTTTCCCTCTCTACAAAAATGTATATTTACATGTAATAGGTTATGCAACCTTGGATGGTTCTGTTAAACTGTGATTCATTTTGTTTGTGTGTTTGTTTCCCTCTTGGCCATAACAAAATGGTGATAACAATTTGATGGAAACCTTGTTTTACATTTCCATGTACATTTTGTTTGTGAAGGACACATGTCTAGCCCTAATATCACCTGGTATTGTTTAACAAGTCTTCCCAAAGGCTCATGTACCACTAAACCACAATCCTAAATCTCGCCTCACAACCCTGCACCAACTACATTACATCTAGTTCAAGTCAAACATTTGCTCGTAGGAAAGCCTGTTACCCGTATCAGCTGGTGGTCCCTGGTATACATCTAGCCCATAAGTCAGGAGTGTGGAACATGCTGTGTGTATCCCCTAATACAAATTAACTCCTTTAGCTAGGTCCGGCAAATTGATAATAGCTTATAGCAGTGAACAAACAGAGCAGGGTTCTTATCTAATGGATAGCAGTAAGGCATGGCAGTGTTATGATGAAGCTCACAAGGCCCATTGCCTCTGGATCGAGGGTGCTGTCTCACGACTGGGATTAACACATGTCCCCCACAGCCAAGTTGCATGCAGCTCCCTGTCTCTGGAGCTGCAGGGTTACAAGTGTTATTACTCTCACCTTTTAGAAAGGCTTTAGACAGAGAGATTATTAAATTAACCACAGGCCACTGCTTTTGTATCCATAAGTACGTAAGCCAATCTTGGGGCCATGCTCTCTGTATCTTATGATGCGAAATCTAAACCCTGTGTTGCACAGCGGAGCCAGTAGGTTTGCACCTGTAGTTGCCTTTTTGTCGAATGCCACCCTGCTCTTTAGATCCAATGTAACTCTCTCCCCCCTGAAATGACACAGACTTAATAGTACACAATAGGTAGGATAGTATATTATAGATACAGTTGAAGTCGGAAGTTTACATACACCTAAGCCAAATACATTTAAACTCTTAAACTCTATTTTTTTTTGTATTTTTTTTTTTTACAATTCCTGACATTTAATCCTAGTAAAAATGCCCTGTCTTAGGTCAGTTAGGATCAGCACTTTATTTTAAGAATGTGAAATGTCAGAATAATAGTTGAGAGAATTATTTATTTCAGATTTGATTTCTTTCATCACATTCCCAGTGGGTCAGAAGTTGACATACACTCGATCAGTATTTGGTAGCATTGCCTTCAAATTACTTAACTTGGGTCAAACGTTTCAGGTAGCCTTCCACAAGCTTCCCACAATAAGTTGGGGTAATTTTGGCCCATTCCTCCTGACAGAGCTGGTGTAACAGAGTCTGGTTTTTAGGCCTCCTTGCTCTCACACGCTTTTTCAGTTCTGTACACACATTTTCTATAGGATTGAAGTTAGGGCTTTGTGATGGCCACTCCAATACCTTGACTTTGTTGTCAAGGCTGCAACCCTTTGTTCTAAATTTCCACCTGAAGACATACCCAAATCTAACTGCCTGTAGCTCAGCCCCAGAGGCAAGGATGTGCATATTCTTGGTATCATTTGAATGGAAACATTCTGAAGTTTGTGGAAATGTTAATTGAATGTAGGAGAATATAACAGTAGATCTGGTGGAAGAAAAGAGAAAGAAAGAGCATACGTTTTCTGTTTTTTATTGTTGTAGCGTCATCTTTCATATGTACTAGAATAGACACACAGTCAGATAGGATGCTGGAGATCATTTTGATGGATAACACGAGGGGGCAACTGTAGGTGTGCAAAGTTTGAGACTGATAACTTCAGGAATGGGTGAGCTACATGACATTTAGCCGAATTGTGGCCGAATTGGTGAAATGACCTATAACTATATACAGCAGTGCAAATAACTATATACAACATATCAAAAAGCAATTCTAACACACACACACACACAAAAAAATGTTTTAAAAAATATTAGAAAATAAATATTTTTTAAAAAACAGTACAAACCCCTTGGAAGTCCTCGTCATAATATTTTGCTGCCTGTGCCATGTCCCATAGCAGTCTCTTTCTGATGTAAAGCAGAGGCAAACTGAACAAGTAGTGCATTTCATGCGACACAGAACACAACGACGCCTCCATGCTGTGCCCTTTTGGCTCTAAGGCACAGTCTCATGCCTGCAGTAATGAACTGTGGCATATGAACACCACTGGGGGCACAGGTAGAGCGGGCAGCTTGGCACCGGGGCCTCCCAGTCAGAGTCGCTATCACTGTGAAAGAAAACCTAAAAAAAATATTTGTATTGTATGAGCCTTTTATCATCACATAAAATAAACAGATATGTATTGATTGTATAGAGCAGAGGGAACAGTCACTAAGGTGTTCCATTCAACTCCGGCCATTGTTGTGTATGTATATATATATATATATATATATATATATATATACACATACATACACACACACACACACACACACACACACACACCCAAACAAACCAACACACACACAAAAAAACAAACTACACATTTCATTGCAAAAATAAAAAAATATTTAAAAAAAAAATATATATATATATTTTTATATATATAATATATATATATTTTTATATTTCATAAAATGGCATTAGCACTTACCCATCCAGAAGTACGTCCTGTCCTTGCAGAAACATCTCCTCAGTTCGTTTGAATCATAAAACTCCAAGATTCCTCAAACAAAAAATCTGTCTCACTTTCACTTTTACTTTAGAGTTTGACTTCGCTTTACATGAAGTATTCGCCAGGATATCTTCAATGAAATCGTTGAAACTACAACTTTCCGAAATACAGCTGTGCGTAAAAAGCCTTACAGCAACCCCTCTGATCGTCAAGGCGAAGATGGAGTTCCCTGCGCCGTGCGATTGCAACCAAGGAATTGTGATCCAACCCCAAACCATTACATACTGGCGTTTACCTCAGCTCATTGGCTATCTACCCAGCTAGATTTCAAGAAGATCAGTGGGCATTGGGCAGAAATATAGTCAATCAATGAAGCTTTGCTAAAATTATTGGTGCGTCAGGTAGTCATTTATCGTTGTCTTCAAATCAGCTCACTTCAGTCAATTCTCCCCGCAAAAAAAACAACTTTTTTGACTGTGTTGCAAACATCCAGAGGAATGCACTGAAACCCACCATGACGAAATAAACGATTGTTTACAGGGGCAAAGCACGCCGAATCCTCTGTAAAAAAGTGATAGAGATGGAATTCACTGCACAAATAGTTTACAAAATGTTGAGATTTAGGCTATAAAAATGTATTTTATCAAAGAAAACGGCACTTCATTTGATCAATGGGACACTCAGGAAGAGAAATAAGAGCAAGATATCAGAATGTAAGTCATAATTTTACCTTCAGATGTAAATGTGTAAAAACTGTCATGGCGGAAAATGTTTCTGTTCTTGATTGCTCTTCTCAAACAAAAGCATGGGATTTGTTCTCTGTAATAGCTATTTTAAATTGGAAAACGTAGTTTGATTACCAATATTCTAATCTTTTGAAGGGTGTAAGACACTTGCATTTTCAAGAATGTTTAATGTTATGAAATTGTATTTTTAGTTGTCACTCTGAAATTTCCCCTGATGTTGGTCCCTGTACGGGGACAGCAGCCATAAGCTATTTTGCCACAACTTTGGAAGTATGCTTGGGGTCCTTGTCCATTTGGAAGACCCATTTGCAACCAAGGTTGAACTTCCTGACTAATGTCTTGAGATGTTGCTTCAACATATCCACATAATTTTCCTCCCTCATGAAGCCATCTATTTTGTGACGTGCACCAGTCCCTCCTTGCAGCAAAGCACCCCCTCAACATGATGCTGCCACCCCTGTGCTTCACAGTTGGGATGGTGTTCTTTGGCTTGCAAGCCTCCCTCTTTTTCTTCCAAACATAACGAGTGTCATTATGGCCAAACAGTTCTATTTTTGTTTCATCAGACCAGAGGACATTTCCCCAAAAAGTACGATCTTTTCCCCCATGTGCAGCTGCAAACCATAGTCTGGCTTTTTTATGGCTGTTTTGGAGCAGTGGCTTCTTCCTTGCTGAGCGGCCTATCAGGTTATGTCGATATAGGACTTGTTTTACTGTGGATATAGATACTTTCGTACCTGTTTCCTCCAGCATCTTCACAAGGTCCTTTTCTGTTGTTCTGGGATTGATTTGCACTTTTGGCACCAAAGTACATTCATTTCTAGGAGACAGAACGTGTCACTTACTAGGTAAAGACTTCCATGAGACAGAAGGCGTCTCCTTCCTTAGTGGTATGATGGCTGCGTGGTCTCATGGTGTTATACTTACGTACTATTGTTTGTACAGATGAACATGGTACCTTCAGTGGTGGACCAGACTTGTGGAGGTCTACAATTTATTTTCTGAGGTCTTGGCTGATTTCTTTTGATTTTCCCATTATGTCAAGCAAAAGCCACTGAGTTTGAAGGTAGGTCTTGAAATACATCCACAGGTACACCTCCGATTGACTCAAATATGTCCATTAGCCAAGTCAAGAAGCTTCTAAAGCCATGACATAATTTTCTGGAATTTTCCAAGCTGTTGAAAGGCACAGTCAACTTGTGTATGTAAACTTCTGACCCACTGGAATTGTGATACAGTGAATGATAAGTGAAATAATCTGTCTGTAAACAATTGTTGAAAAAATTACTTGTGTCATGCACAAAGTAGATGTCCTAACCGACAAAACTATAGTTTGTTAACAAGAAATTTGTGGAGTGGTTGAAAAACAAGTTATAATGACTCCAACCTATGTGTATGTAAACTTCCGACTTCAACTGTAGGCAAACCTTGCAGATCTTACCTTTTTAATTGTGTTATTAGACTTCCATGAACCTCCTGCTGTCAGGAGAGTTTGTTTTATCTAGCTGAGATGGCTATACTTTAACATGAGAGAATGATTGGCAACATCCACTCACAGAAAACTGTACAGTTTGTCACAAGCAAGCATCCCTCTTTTGTTCCAGTACTTCAGCTGTGCTTTTCACATAGTGAATTCGCTAAATCATTGTCAATAAATAAATCTGATTATTTTCAGAGAAGACAGCTGTTTGTGTGTGACAGCTTTGTTGTCTTGACTCGCTGCATCCTGTCATTCTCACAGAGGGAGAAATTAGTTTTATACACCCTGACTGCCTGCCATCCAGGGAGTGGAGACATTTGCACATGAATCAATTGTTAACATCACTGTACTCAGACAACTCTGTGACAGCTCAAATACATTGAGGGATGTTGTTGTGCACTTTTTTCTTTGTACAGTAGCATCCAAAGTTTACGCAGGTATTTTTTTCTGCTCGTGATTCAGAATTGGAATATCAAGGTTATTGCATCACTATGAAAACACAAGTGCAGAAAGCTTCAGAATTATGGGCGTGACGAGAACAGGAAACTAGATAAAACATTTTTATTTTTCAAAATATCCCCTCTTTCAACAACTACTTTGAAGTGAGTCACTCAGATTATGATTAAGGCTCTTGTTACTCAAGATAACTGCTTGACATTTGCTAAATCAGTCAGTGTCAGTCTTAGGTACTACATTTTCCATCAACTTGAAAGCTCTCTCCAACTTTGGCATTTTGCAATGTTCCGTTACTCAAGCAGGATTTGCTATTGTATCAATGAACAAAATATACACTTGGTACTATAGAAAACATAAAGTATGTTTTTATTCCAGAAATAACATACAGTGCTTTCCATCCCTACAATCTGTTTGAAAATTATGATGGCATTGTAGGGGAAAAACAAGATTTTCATTGTGGTGAAATGTTAATCTTCCTCCTTTACCCCATTTGTAGCAGTCTTAGTGTAGGCTACAAGTATAAGTCTTGATTTAGGCTACAAGTAGCAGTCTTGGTGTAGGCTTCAAGTATACGTCTTGATGTTGGCTACAAGTAGCAGTCTTGATGTAGGCTACAAGTAGCAGTCTTGGTGTAGGCTACAAGTATAAGTCTTGATGTAGGCTACAAGTATATGTCTTGATGTAGGCTACAAGTATAGGTATTAGTGTAGGCTACAAGTAGCAGTCTTAGTGTTGGATATAATTATAAGTCTTGGTGTAGGCTACAAGTAGAAGTCTTAGTGTAGGCTACAAGTAGAAGTCTTGGTGTAGGCTACGAGTAGCAGTCTTAATGTAGGCTACAGTTCCTAAAAGCTTGTCTAAATGCCAACATTAACAACCCAGAATGATTTTCAGCCTAGTTAAGTACAGACTCAGGCTGCTCCTAGACATTTGAAAGCCATTGGCCTCCAAGTCACAACCCATGGGTTAATAAGTATTAGGAAAATGAAGATGTGCCGACAGCAGGTCAGCACAACAAGACACTTACACAACCAGGCAGGCAGTGGCACATTGATCCTCCGTGGTGAGAGGAACCCTCTCCAGTTACAGTTCATCCTGCTGAACATCTCGTAAACGTTGGGCCAGTGTCAGTGCTCTCCGAGTGCTCCCAGTGAAAAGATAATCACAGCGATCAGTGTTATTTTAAAGCTTGACCAGCCACAATAATCTGTTCACATCAACAATCGTGCACTCACTTGTGCCTAATGGCTTTTAAATTCACTAGCCCCCTCCAACTCACAGCCCGCCAGCTCCGAGGCTGATCAATTAAAACGACTTTAACATTTATAGGGCCATCAATAAGCAGTCCCCTTTGGCTCAACAGTTCTTGCCTACGACATATACAGGCTGGCTTTGGTTTGCATGTGAGGAGTCAGTTGTTTTCAGTCGATCGGCTTCAATGTCATAAACAAGGCAAATTCACTGCCAGGGATCGATTAGAAGGGAGCTAAATGTTGATTTACTTTCAGTCTTCATGTCTCCAGAAAGGGCTGTCCTCTCCTCAGTCTGTTCTCACCTGTACAGCAGGCTATGCAAGCTCATTGAAATTGCTGTAGATTGTTTATGGAATTCCTATCATATTTTTGGAGTATACAGTGTATAGTTCTTTACGTGATGGCTTGTCTGTTCTGGCTTAGTTTCCATGTGATGTTTTCTCTGATTAAACTATCTTATTGTACTGTGCTACAGATCGTTAAACAGACTGATACGAATCCTTGAACAGGAATAGTTTTATTAGGGAGAAACCGACTCTACTGTACGAGGGAAGCGGGAGTTGCGTTCACCTCAGTGTGGTATGAGATGAGTTGGAAGTTGATGCTATAAATGGTATGCTCCCTTAAGGGAGCCTCACTTGACATGTGTTACTAAATCTTACAGAGCTGCCATCTGCCTCCGTGTTAACTGCTGGGAATGCTGACCTCTGCCGGCACTAAGGTTGTCCAAACCTGATCAAATCCTGAGTGGCACACTCACGATCCTCCAGGATGCTAAATGTGAGTTTTATACTTTCTTCATGTTGCTATTTTGATACTACAATTCATTAGATCTGTGTACAACATTCTTGCTGAAGCCTGTAGCCTTCACCCGGATGTGTGTGTATGCGTGTGTCTATGCATGTTTTTGTACTTGTATGTTTGTAGTAGAGTTACACATACACTAGTAGGCTACAGAAAAGGGCACACATGTTAGTGAACCCAAGGCCCGGGCCATTGTGGGTGCAAGCGAAGGTCATTCCAGCTGGACTCCCATTGTAAACTGAGGGTGTTGCTTCTGGCCATTGACAGGATACCCATGACCTCCTGCAACCTTAACATGCTGAACACCACAATTAGCCAAGACAGAGTATAGCTGAGTACAAACACAGGTCTCCTCCATTTACATGTACTGACCACTTTTGTTTACATGTAAACTCAGCAAAAAAAGTTACGGCCCTTTTTCAAGACCCTGTCCTTCAAAGATAATTCCTAAAAATCCAAATAACTCCACAGATCTTCATTGTAAAGGGTTTAAACACTGTTTCCCATGCTTGTTCAATGAACCATAAACAATTAATGAACATGCACCTGTGGAACAGTTGTTAATATACTAACAGCTTACAGGCGGTAGGCAATTAAGGTTACAGTTATGAAAACGTAGGACACTAAAGAGGCCTTTCTACTGACTCTGAAAAACACCAAAAGAAAGATGTCCATGGTCCCTGCTCATCTGCGTGAACGTGCATTTGGCATGTTGCAAGGAAGGATGAGGACTGCAGATGTGGCCAGGGCAATAAATTGCAATGTTCGTACTGTGAGACGCCTAAGACAGTGCTACAGGGAGACAAGACGGACAGCTGATCGTCCTCGCAGTGACAGACCACGTGTAACAACATCTGCACAGGATCGGTACAGCCGAACATCACACCTGCGGGACAGGTACAGGATGGCAACAACAACTGCCCGAGTTACACCAGGAACGCACAATCCCTCCATCAGTGCTCAGACTGTCTGCAATAGGCTGAGAGAGGCTGGACTGAGGGCTTGTAGGCCTGTTGTAAGGCAGGTCATCACTAGACATCACCGGCAACAACGTTGCCTATGGGCACAAACCCACCATCGCTGACCCAAGACAGGACTGGCAAAAAGTGCTCTTCACTGACGAGTCACAGTTTTGTCTCACCAGGGTTGATGGTCGGATTCATGTTTATCGCCGAAGGAATGAGCGTTACACCGAGGCCTGTACTCTGAAGCGGGATCAATTTGGAGGTGGAGGGTCCGTCATGGTCTGGGGCGGTGTGTCACAGCATCATTGGACTGAGCTTGTTGTCATTGCAGGCAATCTCAACGCTGTGCGTTACAGGGAAGACATTCTCCTCCCTCATGTGGTACCCTTCCTGCAGGCTCATCCTGACATGACCCTTCAGCATGACAATGCCACCAGCCATACTGCTCGTTCTGTGCGTGATATCGTGCAAGACAGGAATGTCAGTGGATCGGAGGGTGAGGGCTAGGGCCTTTCCCCTTAGAGGTGAAATAAATAAATGTCCAGGAGCTTGCAGGTGCCTTGGTGGAAGAGTGGGGTAAAATCTCACAGCAAGAACTGGCAAATCTGGTGTAGTCCATGAGGAGATGCACTGACTGTTACTTCTGATTTTGACCTCCCCTTTGTTCAGGGACACATTATGTCAGTTGTTGAATCTTGTTATGTTTATACAAATATTTACACGTTAAGTTGGCTGAAAATAAATGCAGTTGACAGTGAGAGGACTTTTCTTTTTTTGCTGAGTTTATTTGCTGTATATGTTTTACTCAGTAATGCAATGTATGTGGGTTAAGTTTGACATAGTGATCGGAAACAGCCTGTGTAATAGAAGCTGTGGAGATAGTTGGGGGTGGAAACACTTGCCCGGAGCGTGAGGTCATGGCTTTGACATACCAGGACCTCCGTCCTTAGAAGTGACTGACAGGAGGCAGCTTGCTGATGCCTTTTACGTGGGAATCTCAGCTTGCAGCAATTTTAAAACGAAACCGTCTGCAGGACTTTATGGGAACATTTAATTGTGAGGTTTTTGGGTCCCTGTCTGTTTCTCTTAAAGAAAAAAACCCATCCTAAGTTTGTTAGTTCAGATAACATTTTAGTCAGAAGAAAGAGCAGCTGTGTTTTCAGTCCACTCCTCAATGTCATCCAACATACATTTACGACAAAAAAATAACTCAAAGATCATTTGAATACCAATTCACTTTTTTAAAGTATTTCTCCAGAGTTGGTGCTGAACTAGTATTGCTGTCTTAGAACAATGAACTTATGATGACATATAGTGGAAATAAGAAACCTCACAGAGCACCATCCTGTCAGCTGTACAGCAGCGGTAGCATCAGTGATTTTAAAAGAGTCTTTCTGCCATGTACTATTGTGAAATGTAAATTCTTTAAACAGTTGGCAAGCTAATAAAACATACTGTATATTAGCTATAGAGCCATTGATTCTCCATACCTCAAAGACATATTGCTTAATGGACAGTGGGGGGCTGCAGCAGGCTTTACAGAACGTGCTGTATGTTCTTCACTCAGTCCTGTGTGGAAGTTTAGCGGGCTTATTATTACTCAAGGGGGGGGGGGGGTTATTCACTGTTTTCCTACCGTGTCCCATGGGTGTCTTTTCCAGCTGTAATGAGGCCTCCAGGACCACAGAGCTCTCTTTAAAACTGGGAGCAATGAGTCCATGTTGGCACAGACAACAGGGATTTGCACTCCTCAGTGGAACGGGAAGGTCACTGAGAGGAGTTTTATTTTGGGAATCTGTCTTGTTTCTGAACTGAACAGAACTTAAAGGGACACACTACAAAGCCTCGGTGGCTGTGGTTGTCTATCAGAAATACAATGGCATGAAATAAAGATTTGACAGCTGTGGTGGCTACCCTCACCTTGATGTTAATATTGTGAGTATGGAATATCACATGGGGCAATTTTACTTGAGTATGTGCTAGTTCTTTGTAAAAGGGCATATATGTCTGACATTTTATAGACATTTTGAAGTTGAGTAATCAGAGCTTTGAGAAAATCTTTCAAACTTGTGTCACTTCAATCAAGCGCCACAGAATAGTTCATTCACATGTCAAAGACTATTATGTCTGTGTCCTGCTTCAGCTTTTCAAGGTCAGCAGTGAGGTTAACTTTCAAAGAGGATAAATTGTAAGTTTGATTAAATGCATAGAATAAAATAGCCTGTTTTATATGCATGTCACGTATATGTTGAAGATACACTACATGATCAAAAGTTTGTGGACATCTGCTCGTTTGAACACTCATTCCAAAATCATAGGCATTAATATAGAGTTAATGCTATAACAGCCTCCACTCTTCTGGGAATGCTTTACACTTGAACTTGGAACATTGCTGCGAGGACTTGCTTCCATTCAGCCACAAGAGCATTAGTGAGGCACAGCTTGGCTCACAGTCTGCGTTCCAATTCATCCAAAAGGTGTTCGATGGGGTTGAGGTCAGGGCTCTGTGCAGGCCAGTCAAGTTCTATCCACACCGATCTCGACAAACCATTTCTGTATGGACCTCGTTTTGTGCACGGGGGCATTGTCATGCTGAAACAGGAGAGGGCCTTCCCCAAACTATTGCACAGAATCATCGAGAATGTCATTGTATGCTGTGGCGTTAAGATTTCCCTTCACTGGAACTAGCCTAAACCATGAAAAACATCACCAGACCATTATTCCTCCTCCACCAAACTTTACAGTTGGCACTATGCATTCGGGCAGGTAGCGTTCTCTCTGCATCCACCAAACCCAGATTCATCCGTTGGACTGCCAGATGATGAAGCGTGATTCATCACTCCGGAGAACGCATTTCCAGAGTCCAATGGCGGCAAACTTTACACCATTCTTGCCGATGCTTGGCATTGCACATGGTGATCTTAGGCTTGTGTGTGGCTGCTCGGCCATGGAAACCTATTTCATGAAGCTTCGGATGACCAGTTTTTGTGCTGATGTTGCTTCCATTTCACAATAACAGGACTTACAATTGAATGGGGCAGTTCTAGCAGGGCAGAAATTTGATGAACTGACTTGTTGGAAAGGTGGTATGTTATTATGGTGCCACGTTGAAAGTCACTGAGCTTTTCAGTAAGACCATTCTACTGTCAATGTTTGTCTATGGAGATTGCATGGCGGTGTACTTGATTTTATACACCTGTCCGCAACCGGTGTTGCTGAAATAGCCACTAATTTGAAGGGGTATCCGCATACTTTTGTATATATAGTGACCTCACTCTCTCTTGTTCGTACTGTATCACCAAGTCCCTTTAATGGACTTGGGAATTAGACGTCAACATTTTGAAATTGTACGAAACCGAGAGAGGTCAGCCAATAACTTGCACGAAGGGTAGGAAAAACACTATACACTTTCAACAATTCATGCTGCGTTTAGCCTGAAATGGGTCCTTCACTTGCCCACCATTCACCCCAAACTAGAGGCGCTTCAGTGTAGCACCTGCTAACCCAGGGCTAGGTAAAGAGGACACAGCAGGCCTCATGTCATCCCTCTCCACCCTTAATGGCAGTCCCCAGCCCAGTGAGCCTGCCACTCTAGCACATTCAGGGATAATTACCCCTGACAAGAGGGCAAGTCATCAGCACAGGCCTGATAAGCATTACAGCCAGATGACAGCGTACAGAAGTGTATTAGCAACAGTGTGACATATCACATTACCACTGTGAATATAATAAAGGAGATCATAAACACTAAGGCAGCTTTAAAGACGAGCCATCGTCTTTCCTCTCCCAGCAGGCCATTACATCCCATTTACGAGAGCTGATAAGTTGATTCCAACTGTCACCTTGGAATATAGATATTGACAAGATTAAGATACATTTGAACCATTATAATGCCAGATAAGCAATTAATTTATATCATGACTTGAGTAATGGTAAGAATCCTGTTGTCATAGGTGGTATAGTGATATTATTTAGGGAAATTGCTTTGCTGGTATCACAAACTGAACATGGTGCTTCACAAAGTTCAGCATCAATCTCTTGTGAGGAGCAGAAGAATACAATCTACTTTTGGGAACATTGTTTCATGTTTAGCTGATAAACATGTACATAGTTCTACAGCAACATTGCCACATTTTTAAAGAATGGTTTAATGACATTTTGAAAATGTGTCAGAATGTGTGTACATGTTGGACATTGGGCAACTAAAAAGCCATTTTCCTGAATTGTTTTAACACTTGTACTAAAGAAAGAGCCGTGTGTAACTGGAGCCCTAAGATACTGGGACAGGTCTTGAACCTGATAACTTGTACATGTTTTATCACTGTTACATTATAAATGATTTCCGCCGACTGGGGCCTTGTGGGATCATATTCTGTCAGCTTCAGTTCCTGGTAACATCATTTAATGATATTAACACGTTTGCAGCTCTAGTGTTTCAGCGTTATCTGGGAAATCTTAACCGCCTACATGGTAAATACTTGGTTATGATATTATCAGGAGCAGCCCATTGTTCCCAGGGTGTATCAGATGGCTATTAAATGTGTGGCAGCAGTGCTAGTAACTAAACTCATAAAGGCCTGTGACGCTGTCTAACAGCCTGCCTGCATTTCCTGTTGTAACAGAGAGGTCGGCTGGAAAAGCAAGAAAGAACAGCTGTTGTAATGGATGCAGAAGCAACGTTTTATGGTTTATTTTTCATGGCTCCATGGTGCTCTGTTAAACCTCTCATTAACCTCCTCTTTAACTTCCTCTGCCACATTTGATACAGTATTTTTGCTTAACTTCAATGGTGCCAGTGCTAATGAGACCAGCAGTAAACTGTGTGTCCGAAATGAACGCATTTTAGGGTTCACACTCTTATACAAGCCTTTGGTAATGTTCAATTAGCTTCAAACTATTTGTATAGATTCTCCTTCCAAATTGAGCGCTTTCATTAGGCTGTACATTTACCTTGCCATTTATTTTTTATTAATGCCATATGCCACATAATGTTCCAAGGGCAGCTGCCAATAAGTTAAGGTACACATGTAATCGGTGTATAACTCCTGTTCTATAAAGTGGCAACAGTATGTGATTATTTTTAAACCTTGACATGGCCTCAATCATTTAGCTCACTTTAGCTCACTTTTATAGCCATAGGATGCAGGATCTTAATTTGAGCCAGTTTTCTACAGCAGGAAAATAATCCTGCAGCAACAGGAAATGTTAATTATTATGTGGATTATAATTAATGGACATTTTTGTAGGGGTTGATACATTTTTCGTAAGGGAAAAATAATTCTGAAATTTCTAAGTGAAAATGACAAACTTCAAAAACCGTTTGAAACCTCAAATCCACCACAGTTGGTGTGGTGGATTTAAACCACAAATCCACCAAATCCTGCAACAGGGTGATCAAAATAAGATCGTACAGCTGTAGGGTTTCTACATTCAGCCAATGACAGGCTCCTCAAACATACCAATGCCCTTATTAGAACCCCATCAGGTTTGACTAATGGAAAGATATTTTATAGAGGAATAAGGCAATATGAATGAAGTTGAGAGGGGTAAGGTGCAGCAAGAACATAATGAACAGATGTAATCATTATAACTGGCTGAGATTTAGTAGGTATATTTCAACGTTTGTAGCTTTTGTTATCTAAATAAGAAAACTTGACTTGTAAATCTGATACTAATGAAAATGTACATGGAATAACGAGCTGCCAGATATCATTCGGAGCAACCATCCGGACATGTCCTGCTTCTGTGGTCGCACAAGACATGACACATTTTAATTTGAGCACGGAACTATGCCAAAGCTCATTTCATCCGGCGAACAGGGAGAGGGATTTACCTCCACTAATGGAGTTCAGTGATTGCAGCATGTCAGATAACTAATAACCATAAGGAGTCATGGGAAGTGAGTGACGGGATAGACCTAGAAGGGTGTTAAGGGAGAGTGTGTGTTGTTTAAGGGGGAGGCCTCCATTGTCACAGTGCTCTGTAACACTCTGGATTTCTAACAAGCACAACAGAGGAGATGGGGAAATCTTCACAAAACCTCCTTAAAATCAGACCTAAGGGGCCATAAGCAGCGTCACTCTAGACAGCTATTTATCGGAGATGACAGTTTGCAAATATCTCAATCTTGGAAAAGGCACTCTGGGTGACACTGAGGAGTGCCGTGAAATTGGAGGAGTCAGCAGGCAGCATTTATTTCATCTAGCTTTCTCCAATGAGGCACAGTCGCCTGACAGCATGAGATTGCTGCCAGATACGTCACAGCAGTCCCAACAGACACTTTAATCCATTCTGCATAGATCAGAACTAAGCAGTCTAATGAAAATATAGAAACTCGAAAGAGAGAAAAAGAAAGGATAAGAGAACTGCCATCATTAAGGTAGGATCTGAATCTGAAAGTAGGAAGTGTTTAAATGTCCTGTGGAAATCATTACAGCCTAAATGATCCGTTTTAAACCCCCATCACGTTGCATTGAGTGTACAGAATGTACAGTACAATTGTTAATATTGTCGCTGTCAGATGCAAACCTCTCATCTCCAAAACATCCGTTTTTCAAACAACCATATTTTACCATTAATGAACATACAATTTGGATTTTGGATACATTTTCTTGGTCCTAGATTCATGAAATGTTCAGAGTACACTGAGGACAGTTACTGCTTTCAATATGTGTAAAATTAAATATGCAAAAATGTAGTTACAAGGTTTATCAGACAGTGATAATATGATTTACAGTAGAAGTCAGAAGTTTACATAAACTTAGGTTGGAGTCATTAAAATGTTTTCAACCACTCCACAAATTCCTTGTTAAACTATAGTTTTGGCAAGTCGGATAGGCCATCTACTTTGTGCATGACACAAGTAATTTTTCCAACAATTTTTTACAGACAGATTATTTAACTTATAATTCACTGTATCACAATTCTAGTGGGTCAGAAGTTTACATGCAAAGTTGACTGTGCCTTTCAACAGCTTGGAAAATTCCAGAAAATTATGTCATGTCGTTAGAAGCTTCTGATAGGCTAATTGACATCATTTGAGTCAATTGGAGGTGTACCTGTGGCTGTATTTCAAGGCCTCAGCGCCTCTTTGCTTGAAAATCAAAAGAAATCAGCCAAGACCTCAGAAAAAAATATTGTAGACCTCCACAAGTCTGGTTCATCCTTGGGAGCAATTTCCAAACGCCTGAAGGTACCACGTTTATCTGTACAAACAATAGTACGCAAGTATAAACACCGTGGGACCACGCAGCCGTCTTACCGCTCAGTAAGGAGACACGTTCTGTCTCCTGGAGATGAACATAATTTGGTGTGAAAAGGACCTTGTGAAGATGCTGGAGAAAACAGGTACAAAAATATCTATATCCACAGTAAAACAACTCCTATATCGACATAACCTGAAAAGCCGCTCAGCAAGGAAGAAGCCACTGCTCCAAAACCACCATAAAAAAGCCAGACTATGGTTTGCAACTGCACATGGGAACAAAGATTGTACTTTTTGGAGAAATGTCCTCTGGTCTGATGAAACAAAAATAGAACTGTTTGGCCATATTGACCATCATTATGGTTGGAGGAAAAAGGGGGAGGCTTGCAAGTCCGAAGAACACCATCCCAACCGTGAAGCACGGGGGTGGCAGCATCATGTTCTGGAGTTGCTTTGCTGCACTAGGGACTGGTGTACTTCACAAAATAGATGGCATCACGAGGAGGAAAATGGTGGATATATTGAAGCATCATCTTAAGACATCAGTCAGGAAGTTAAAGCTTGGTCGCAAATGGGTCTTCCAAATGGACAATGCCCCCAAGCAACTTCCAAAGTTGTGGCAAAATGGCTTACGGACAAAAAAGTAAAGGTATTGGAGTGACCATCACAAAGCCCTGACCTCAATCCTATAGAAAATTTGTGGGCAGAACTGAGAACGAGTGTGCGAGCAAGGAGGCCTACAGACCTGACTCAGTTACACCAGCTCTGTCAGGAGGAATGGGCCAAATTTACCCCAACTTATTATGGGAAGCTTGTGGAAGGCTACCTGAAACGTTGACCTAAGTGAAACAATTTAAAGGCAATGCTACCAAATACTAATTGAGTGTATGTAAACTTCTGACCCGCTGGGAATGTGATGAAGGAAATAAAAGCTGAAATAAATAATTCTCTCTACTATTATTCAGACATTTCACATTCTTAAAAGGAAGTGGTGATCCTAACTGACCTAAGACAGGGAATTTTTACTAGGATTAAATGTCAGGAATTGTACAAATCTGAGTTTAAATGTATTTGGCTCAGGTGTATGTAAACTTCCGACTTCAACTGTATGTCACTGTCCTAGCCTCCAACATAGCATTATGGCTGCTGTAAGGTATGTGCTCAGCCTCTCCTCCCTCATCCCTCCTCCCCACTATTCCAGGGTGTATATATCAGTCCCAGGGCTTGAATCTAAGCCATGTCAAAGCCAATGGCTTCCATGAGTCTGTAGATTAGAGGAGAAGGGAAACGATGGTGTGCCAGCAGGTATGTGCAGCTGAGGAACACTGCTGTGCAAACATTATTTAACAAATAAGGAAAATATTTTCTAAAGGAAGCTAATAATTCACCGTAAAAATTGAGGGAAAGGTGGGGAGGAGGACGCAAGGTATAAAGCATTCCCTCCCTCCCCAGCCCTCCTCCACCCTCTGCCCTAGATCATTCCCAGCATGTTTTCCGAGTTCCAAACAGGGTGATTTAGTGCCATTGCCTCTGCCTGTGCTCATATGGCTCTTTCAAATATAAACATGGACCAAAAGGTGAACATTAAAATGTAATTATGGTAAGTGCAGGCATATGTAGAATCCCAGACCTATTCTGTAGAATCGACATTTCAGTCAACTTTGACTCTGACCCCTAAATGAGGTCTGGAGCAAACTGACATCATCATTATCAGCTGCAATTTTTATGATTTCTAAAATACTTTCATTCATAAGAAGCTCGGCTCAGCCCTGCCTCTCACACAAGTCAGGACCCCTTACCTCTCCCTGCAGTATCAAACGGCATAAGAGAATGCCAGTGTGTTTAAGGCTGGCAGCACACATGAGAATGATTATCTGGCTGACATAATGCTATGACCTTTAGCTGTGATCAGAAGTGAAGGGGAGTATGGCCTCAGCAGTCACAGATACCCTCCAATCAGCAGTGACTTCCCTCTCCCAGGCCTCCTGACCTCCCCCCAGCATGACACAACACTCTGGCAGTCCGTCCAGTCCTAGTGGTTAAATGGGAAAATCCACTCAAAAACTATATTTTAGTATTGTTTTAATTAATCCATTGTTGATACAGTCCCATTTTTCTTTTGCACGTCAGAAGTCGAGTTTTCAAGAAGCAAATTATCACCAGCCATATCATCAAATGATGCATTTTGGGAAGTCTTGTGTCAATTGAGAACAGTTGATTAAATCAGTCAGTGGTTCAGCTGTTCCAGAGGTAGCTCACTTGATTCAACTTGTCAATTAACACAATAATAAAACCTTTGGAATTTTAACAATATAATATGCCTGACTGAAATAAAAAAAACCTGTATGGTTCTTCGAAAGGATCTACAAATAACATTTCAGACTGAGAAAGGTTCTTTTTAAAAAATATTCTCCTTAAAGTATGGGCGACAGGTGTTAGAGCTTTGGGCTAGTAACCAAAAGGTGGCTAGATTGAATCCCTGAGTTGACAAGGTAAAAAAAAAATGTTGTTCTGCCTCTGAACAAGGCAGTTAGCCTACCGGGGAACAGTGGGTTGTTATTGTAAATGAGAAGTTGTTCTTATTAACTGACTGCCTGGTTAAATAAATACAAATAAAGGTTCTATAAAACTCATTAAAAAGTGTTCTATATAGCCCCCCCCCCAAAAGGGTGGGGGGCTATATAGAACTAAGCTAACCATGGCTTAACCTGGAAGCCAGCTGCACCAATGTGTCAGAGGAAACACCGTTCAACTGAAGTCAGCCTGCGGGTGCATGGCCTGCCACAAGGAGTTGCTAGAGTAAAAAATGCATGGCTATATACAGGGAGTACCAGAACCAAGTATATGTGCAGGGGTATGAGGTAATTGAGATGGTTAAAGTGTCTAGGCAACAAGATAGACAGTAGCAGCAGCAATGACCTACATGTGTGCATATGTTGAGTGTTGGTGAAGTATGTGTGGGTAGAGTTGAGTGTGTGTGCATAGAGCCAGTGCAAGTGTCAATGCAGGTAGTCTGGGTATTCATTTGATTAGATGTTTAGCAGTCTTATGGCTTGGGGGTAGAAGCTGTTCAGGGTCCTGTTGGTTCCAGACTTGGTGCACTGGTACTGCTTGTTGTGAGATAGCAGGGGGAACAGTCTATGGCTTGGGTGGTTGGAGTCTTACATTTTTTGGGGGGGGCTTCCTCTGACACGGCCTGGTATAGAGGTCTTGGATGGCAGGGAGATCGGCCCCAGTGGTGTACTGGGCCGTACTCACCACCCTCTGTAGCGCCTTTCGGTTGGGTGCCTTGCAGTTGCTGTACCAAGCGGTGATGCAGCCAGTCAAGATGCAATCAATGGTGCAGCTGTAGAATGTTTTGAGAATCTGAGGGCCCATGACAAATCTCTTCAGCCTTCTGAGGTGGAAGAGGCGCTGTAGTATCCTCTTCACAACTGTCGGGGTATGTGTGAAGAATGTGATTTCCTTTAGTGATGTGGACGCAGAGAAACTTGAAGCTCTCGACCGGCTCCACTGCAGCCCCATCGATGTGGATGGGGGTGTGCTCGTCCCTCTGTTTCCTGTAGTCCACGGTCAGCTCCTTTGTCTTGCTGACGTTAATGGAGAGAAAGGTTGTTGTCCTGGCACCACACTGCCAGGTGATCAGTTCTACCACCGTTGTGATGTCAGAAAACTTGATTATGGTGTTGGAGTCGTGTGTGGCCACGCAGTCGTGGGTGAAGAGTAAAGAATTAAGCACACACCCTTGAGGGGCCCTGTGTTGATAGTCAGCGTGGCTAATGTGTTGTTGCCTACCCTCACTGCCTGGGGGCAGCCTGTCAGGAAGTCCAGGATCCAGTTGCAGAGGGAGGTGTTCAATCCCTGGGTCCTGAATGTGTTGTTGCCTACCCTCACTGCCTGGGGGCATCCCGTCAGGAAGTCCAGGATCCAGTTGCAGAGGGAGGTGTTCAATCCCTGGGTCCTGAGCTTGGAAGGGACTATATGGTTGAATGCTGAGCTGTAGTCAATGAACAGCATTCTTACATATTGTAAGTATTTGTCCAGGTGGGTGAGGCCATCTGTGGATCTTTTGGGGCGGTATGCGATTTGGAGTGGGTCCATTGTGTCTGGAATGATGGTGTTGATGTGAGCCATGACTAGCCTTTCAAAGCATTTCATGGCTATAGAGGTGAGTGCTATGAGGCGATAAGTTCTCTTATTATGAACATTTCTGATCACATTTCTTGCAGTCAAGTTGGCTTCTTCCTCCCTGACACTCAAACCATGGGTGTGTTCAGTTTTCTATGTTTCATGACAGTCTGTACTGAACAACATGTTTCCCCAGCCTTTGAGGTACATTCGCTCCTGTTTGGTGGATGTGGTGAGGTGTGGCCTGATCAAAATGGGTGTGAACATCTGAAATTGCAAAAACTCGTGCAGCACACCTTATGGTAATCGTCCTCACAATCACAACGTTTTTCATCTGGCCGTGCAGTACAGTACCGTTTCAGTTTAATTAAAAGTTGCACATCATTCTGTCACGCTGAATGCAACCCAGTATGTGACTATAGGTGTAGCTTGGGAGTGAACAGCCTATTCACTTATCAAGGAACCATGGAAAATTGTGGGTTACACTGTCTGAGCAGCCGAAGTCTCCCACCATTAGCTCGGACAAATTGAAAACGCTAGTCATTGGCGACTCCATTACCCACAATATTAGACTTAAAAATAATTATCCAGCGATCATACATTGTTTACCAGGGGGCAGGGCTACCGACGTAAAGGCTGATTTGATCCTGGTGCTGGCTGAGGCTAAAAGTGGCGAGTGTAGATGGTATAGGGATATTGTTATCCACGTCGGCACCAGCGATGTTAGGATGAAACAGTCAGAGGTCACCAAGCGTAACATTACTTCAGCGTGTAAATTAGCTAGAAAGATGTGTTGGCATCGAGTAATTGTCTCAGGCCCCGTCCTAATTAGGGGGAGTGATGAGCTCTACAGCATACCCACAAAACTCAATCGCTAGTTGAAAACTGTTTTCTGCCCCTTCCAATATTGAATTTGTAGATAACTGACCCTCTTTCTCGGACTCCCCCACGAACAGGACCAAGCCTGGCCTGCTGTGGAGTGATGGACTCCATCTAAGCTGGAGGGGTGCTGTCATCTTATCATCAACATAGAGGGCTCTAACTCCTCTAGCTCCAAAATGAGATAGGGTGCAGGCCAGGCTGTTAGCCAACCTGCCAGCTTAGTGGAGTCTGCCACTAGCACAGTCAATGTAGTCAGCTCAGCTTTCCCCATTGAGACCGTGTCTGTGCTTCGATCTAGGTCAGGTAAACTAAACATAGGGGTGTTCACCTTAGCAATCTCACTGGAAAAAAGACCTCCATTCCTGTCATTATTGAAAGAGAGTATGATAACATCTCACATCTCAAAATAGGACTACTTAATGTTAGATCCTTTACTTCCAAGGCAATCATAGTCAATAAACTAATCACTGATTATAACCTTGATGTGATTTGCCTGACTGAAACATGGCCTCTCCTCCTGGTTACACTAGTGACCATATCCCCCGCGCATCCCGCAAAAGCGGCGGTGTTGCTAACATTTGCGGTAGCAAATTTCAATTAAATAAATTAAAATGACTGCGTTTCTGTCTTTTTTAGCTTCTAGTCATGAAATCTATGCAGCCTACTCACTTTTTTATATCTACTGTTTACAGGCCTCCAGGGACATGTACAGTTCCATGAATTCCGATCGGACCTTGTAGTCATGGCAAATAATATTCAAATGTTTTGTGACTTCAATATTCACATGGAAAAATCCACAGATCCACTCCAAAATGCGTTCGGAGCCATCATCGACTCAGTGGGTTTTGGTCAAAATGTCTCCGAACCTACGCATCGCTACTGTCATTCCATGGATCTAGTTTTGTCCCATGGAATAAATATTGTGGATCTAAATGTTTTAATACGTTTGCAATCACAACAAATTATCTGCTCAGACCTCAACCAAGGATTATCAAAAGCTGCGCAATAAATTCTCAGACAACCCAAAGATTCCTAGATGCCCTTCCAGACTCCCTCCACCTACCCAAAGATGTTGGAGTACAAAAATCAGTTAACCAGGATCTAAATTTAGCGTAATACCCTAGATGCAGTCGCACCTCTAAAACAAAAAACATTTGTCACAAGAAATTAGCTCCCTGGTATACAGAAAATACCAGTGCCCTGAAGCAAACGTATAGAAAATTGGAACAGAAATGGGGCTCCACCATACTGGATGTCTAGCTTGGAAAGACAGTACCGGGCAATATCGAAGAGCCCTCATTGTTGCCTACTTTTCCAACCTAATTGAGGAGAATAAAAACAATTAAAAAATATATTTTTTGATACTGTCACAAAGCTAACTTAAAAAGCAGCATTCGGGGCCTCCCGGGTGGTGCAGTGTTTAAGGGCGCTGTACTGCAGCGCCAGCTGTGTCACCAGAGACCCTGGGTTCGCGCCCAGGCTCTGTCGTAACCGGCCGTGACCGGGAGGTCAGTGGGGCAACGCACAATTGGCCTAGTGTCGTCCGGGTTAGGGAGGGTTTGGCTGGTAGGGATGTCCTTGTCTCATCGCGCACCAGCAACTCCTGTGGCGGGCCGGGCGCATTGCGCGCAAACCAAGGTTGTCAGGTGCACAGTGTTTCCTCCGACACATTGTGTGGCTGGCTTCCGGTTTGGATGCACGCTGTGTTAAGAAGAAGCTTGGTTGGGTCGTGTATCGGAGGACGCATGACTTTCAACCTTCGTCTCTCCCGAGCCCGTATGGGAGTTGTAATGATGAGACAAGATAGTAGCTTCTAAACAATTGGATACCGCGAAATTGGAGAGAAAAAGGGGTAAAAAAAATAAAATAAATAAAAAATAAATAAAAAAACTATGATTAATTCATGAACTTCTTCAACGAAAAGATCATTAGAAATCAAATTATGAACTCCTCTTTCAATCTGCATATTTCTCCAAAACTCAGTTGTCCTGAGTCTGCACAGAACTGCTAGGAACTAAGATCAACGGAGATCAACGGAGATCACTCACATGTTTTATACTGTATTTCTCAACATATTCACGAAAATAGTCATGGCCTCTAAACCTTCCAGCTGCCTACTGAACCTTATTCCAACTAAACTACTGAAATAACTACTTCCTGTGCTTGGCCCTTCTATGTTGAACATAATAAATGGCTCCCTATCCTCCAGATGTGTACCAAACTCACTAAAAGTGGCAGTAATAAAGCCTCTCCTGAAAAAGCCAAACCTTGACCCGGAAAATGTAAAAAAACTATTGTCCAATATTGAATCTCCGATTCCTCTCAAAATGTTATTGCTGTTGGGCAGCAACTCACTGCCTTCCTGAAGACAAACAATGTATACGAAACGCTGGTCTCGTTTTAGACCCCATCATAGTACTGAGACTGCACTCATGAAGGTGGTAAATTACCTTTGAATGACGTCAGAACAAAGGCTCTTTAAAAAAATATATATATTTCACCTTTATTTAACCGTGTAGGCTAGTTGAGAACAAGTTCTCATTTGCAACTGCTACCTGGCCAAGATAAAACATAGCAATTCGACACTGTCACGCCCTGGTCAAAGTATTTTGTGTTTATCTTTATGTATTTGGTCAGGCCAGGGTGTGGCATGGGGTTTTTGTAATTGTGGTGTGTTTGTCTTGGGGTTTTGGTGGTGGTATTGGGATTGTAGCTTAGTGGGTTGTCTAGCAAGGTCTATGGCTGTCTGGAGTGGTTCTCAATCAGAGGCAGGTGCTTATCGTTGTCTCTGATTGGGAACCATATTTAGGCAGCCATATTCTTTGAGTTTGTCGTGGGTGATTGTCCTTAGTGTCCTATGTGTACTCGTTGTTAGTTTGCACCAGATAGGCTGTTTCGGTTTCGTTTATTGTTTTTTGTAAGTTCGTGTTTCTTTGTTATATTAAACATGGATCAAAATCTACACGCTGCAGTTTGGTCCGACTCTCCTTCATCACCACTAGAAAACCGTTACAGAATCACCCACCACCAACGGACCAAGCGGCGTGTCAACAGGCAGGAGCAGCCGAAAAAGGAGATGCTCACCAAGGATTTCTGGTCATGGGAGGAGATCTTCGACGGGAGAGGACCCTGGGCTAAACCAGGGGAGTGTAGCCGCCCAAAGGAGCAACAGGAGAAGAGGCAACAGAGGCAGCAGCAGCAGGAGCAGCAGCAGCTACAGTGGGAGAGGTTGCACCACCTGGAGATATGGACATGGGAGGAGGAATTGGACGGTAAAGGACCCTGGAATGAGCCTGGAGATTATTGTCGCCCCAAAGCCGAGCTGGAGGCAGCAAAAGCAGAGAGGCGGCATTATGAGGAGCTAGCACGGCAGAGCGGATGGAACCCCGAGAGTCAGCCCCAAAAATTTCTTGGGGGGGGGCTCACAGGGAGTATGGCTATGCCAGGTAGGAGACCTGCGCAAACTCCCTGTGCTTACCGGGGGGCTGGAGAGACGGGCAGGCACCGTGTTATGCTGTGGAGCGCACAGTGTCTCCAGTGCGGGTGCACAGCCCGGTTCGGTATATTCCAGCTCCTCGTATCGGCCGGGCTAGAGTGGGCATCGAGCCAGGTAAGGTTGGGCAGGCTCGGTGCTCAAGAGCTCCAGTGCGCCTGCACGGTCCGGTCTATCCAGTACCACCTCCACACCCCAGCCCTCCGGTAGCAGCTCCCCGCACCAGGCTTCCTGTGCGTGTCCTCGATCCAGTACCACCAGTTCCAGCACCACGCACCAGGCCTTCAGTGTGCCTCGCCTGTTCAGCGCAGCCAGCGCTTTTCTCCTCTCCTGCGCTGCTGGAGTCTCCCGCCTGTTTAGCGCAGCCAGAGCCTTCCTCCTCTACAGCGCTGCCGGAGCCTCCCGCCTGTTCAGCGCAGCCAGAGCCTTTCTCCTCTACAGCGCTGCCGGAGCCTCCCGCCTGTTCAGCGCAGCCAGAGCCTTCCTCCTCTACAGCGCTGCCGGAGCCTCCCGCCTGTTTAGCGCAGCCAGAGCCTTTCTCCTCTCCTGCGCTGCCGGAGTCTCACGCCTATCTAGCGCTGTTAGAGCTTTCCTCATCTCCAGCGCTGCCGGAGTCTCCCGCCTGTTTAGCGCAGCCAGAGCCTTCCTCCGACACAGCGCTGCAGGAGTCTCCCGCCTGTTCAGCGCAGCCAGAGCTGCCAGTCTGCATGAAGCAGCCAGAGCTGTCAGTCTGCATGGAGCAGTCAGAGCTGTCAGTCTGCATGGAGCAGCCAGAGCTGTCAGTCTACATGAAGCAGCCCGAGCTGCCAGTCTGCATGAAGCAGCCAGTCTACATGGAGCAGCCAGAGCTGTCAGTCTACATGAAGCAGCCCGAGCTGCCAGTCTGCATGAAGCAGCCAGTCTACATGGAGCAGCCAGAGCTGTCAGTCCGCATGGAGCAGCCAGAGCTGTCAGTCTGCATGGAGCAGCCAGAGCTGTCAGTCCGCATGGAGCAGCCAGAGCTGTCAGTCTACATGAAGCAGCCCGAGCTGCCAGTCTGCATGAAGCAGCCAGTCTACATAGAGCAGCCAGAGATGCCAGTCTGCATGAAGCAGCCAGAGCTGTCAGTCTGCATGGAGCAGTCAGAGCTGTCAGTCTGCATGGAGGAGCCAGAGCTGTCAGTCTACATGAAGCAGCCCGAGCTGCCAGTCTGCATGAAGCAGTCAGTCTACATGGAGCAGCCAGAGCTGTCAGTCCGCATGGAGCAGCCAGAGCTGTCAGTCTACATGAAGCAGCCAGAGCTGCCAGTCTGCATGAAGCAGCCAGTCTACATGGAGCAGCCAGAGCTGTCAGTCTGCATGAAGCAGCCAGAGCTGTCAGTCTGCATGGAGCAGCCAGTCTGCATGGAGCAGCCAGTCTGCACGGAGCTGTCAGTCTGCACGGAGCTGTCAGTCTGCACGGAGCTGTCAGTCTGTAAGGAGCTGCCAGTCTGCAAGGAGCTGCCAGTCAGCACGGAGCCGCCAGAGCGGTCAGTCTGTAAGAAGCCGCCAGAGCTGTCAGCCTATATGGAGCAGCTAGTGCCGCCAGTCTGCCCAGCGCCGCCAGTGCCCCCAGTCTGCCCAGCATCGCCAGTCTGCCCAGCATCGCCAGTCTGCCCAGCATCGCCAGTCTGCCCAGCGTCGTCAGTCTGCCCAGCGTCGTCAGTCTGCCCAGCACCGCCAGTCTGCCCAGCACCGCCAGTCTGCCCGGCGCCGCCAGTCTGCCCGGCGCCGCCGGTCTGCCCAGCATCGCCAGTCTGCCCAGCATCGCCAGTCTGCCCAGCATCGCCAGTCGGCCCAGCACCGCCAGTCTGCCCAGCGCCGCCAGATCTGCCAGTCAGCCAGACTCTTCCAGATCTGCCAGTCAGCCAGACTCTTCCAGATCTGCCAGTCAGCCAGACTCTTCCAGATCTGCCAGTCAACCAGACTCTTCCAGATCTGCCAGTCAACCAGACTCTTCCAGATCTGCCAGTCAACCAGACTCTTCCAGATCTGCCAGTCAACCAGACTCTTCCAGATCTGCCAGTCAACCAGACTCTTCCAGATCTGCCAGTCAGCCAGGATCTGCCAGTCAGCCAGGATCTGCTGAAACCACCAGCCAGCCAGGAGCTGGTAGATCTATCTACCTGCCTGAGCTTCCTCTCACTCCTGAGCTTCCTCTCACTCCTGAGCTTCCTCTCACTCCTGAGCTTCCTCTCACTCCTGAGCTTCTCTCACTCCTGAGCTTTCTCTCACTCCTGAGCTCACTCCTGAGCTTTCTCTCACTCCTGAGCTTTCTCTCACTCCCGAGCTTCCCCTCAGTCCCGAGCTGCCTCGGTCCCGAGCTGTCCTTCAGTCCCGATCTGCTCCTCAGTCCAGTGGGGTTCTGGGTGAGGACTACTAGGCCATGGTCGGCGGCGAGGGTGGACTATCCAGGGACGAAGGGAGAGGGGACTAAGACATTAAAGGAGTGGGGTCCACGTCCCGCGCCGGAGCCGCCACCATGGACAGACGCCCACCCGGACCCTCCCTATTGTTTTGAGGTGCGTTCGGGAGTCCGCACCTTAGGGGGGGGGTTCCCTCACGCCCTGGTCAAAGTATTTTGTGTTTATCTTTATGTATTTGGTCAGGCCAGGGTGTGGCATGGGGTTTTTGTAATTGTGGTGTGTTTGTCTTGGGGTTTTGGTGGTGGTATTGGGATTGTAGCTTAGTGGGTTGTCTAGCAAGGTCTATGGCTGTCTGGAGTGGTTCTCAATCAGAGGCAGGTGCTTATCGTTGTCTCTGATTGGGAACCATATTTAGGCAGCCATATTCTTTGAGTTTGTCGTGGGTGATTGTCCTTAGTGTCCTATGTGTACTCGTTGTTAGTTTGCACCAGATAGGCTGTTTCGGTTTCGTTTATTGTTTTTTGTAAGTTCGTGTTTCTTTGTTATATTAAACATGGATCGCAATCGACACGCTGCAGTTTGGTCCGACTCTCCTTCATCACCACTAGAAAACCGTTACAGACACAATACAAAAACACAGAGTTACACATGGAATAAACAAAACATACAGCCAATAATACAGTAGAACAAAAAAAACAAAAAGTCTATATACAGTGAGTGCAAATGAGGTAAGATAAGGAAGTTAAGGCAATAAATAGGCCATGGTGGCGAAGTAATAACAATATAGCAATTATACACTGGAATGGTAGAATGGTACAGAAGATGAATGTGCAAGTAGAGATACTGGGGTGCAAAGGAGCAAGATAAATAAATACAGTATGGGGATGAGGTAGGTAGATAGATGGGCTGTTTACAGATGGGCTATGTACAGGTGCAGTGATCTGTGAGCTGCTCTGACAGCTTGTGCTTAAAGCAAGTAAGGGAGATATGAGTCTCCAGCTTCAGAGATTTTTGCAGTTCGTTCCAGCCATTGGCAGCAGAGAACTGGAAGGAAAGACGACCAAAGGAGGAATTGGCTTTGGGGTTGACCCGTGAGATATACCTGCTGGAGCATGTGCTGTGAGTGGGTGCTGCTATGGTGACCAGTGAGCTGAGATAAGGCGGGGCTTTACCTAGCAGAGACTTGTAGATAACCTGTAGCCAGTGGATTTGGGGACAAGTATGAAGCGAGGGCCAACCAACGAAAGCGTACAGATCGCAATAGTGGGTATTGTATGGGGTTTTGGTGACAAAACAGATGGCACTGTGATAGACTGCATCCAGTTTGTTGAGTAAAGTGTTGGAGGCTATTTTATAGATGACATCACCGAAGTCGATCGGTAGGATGGTCAGTGTTACGAGGGTATGTTTGGCAGCATGAGTGAAGGATGCTTTGTTGCGATATAGGAAGCCGATTCTAGATTTTATTTTGGATTGGAGATGCTTAATGTGAGTCTGGAAGGAGAGTTTACAATCTAACCAGACACCTAGGTATTTGTAGTAGTGCCGTCCAGAGTAGTGATGCTGGACGGGCGAGCAGGTGTGAGCAGTGATCGGTTGAATAGCATGCATTTAGTTTTACTTGCGTGTAAGAGCAGTTGGAGGCCACAGAAGGAGAGTTGTATGGCATAGAAGCTCGTCATTAGTTAACACAGTGTCCAAAGAAGGGCCAGAAGTATACAGAATGGTGTTGTCTGCGTAGAGGTGCATCTGTCCTTGTGCTCCTAGACCTTAGTGTCGCCTTTGACACCATCGATCACATTATTTTGGAGAGATTGGAAACCCGACTTGGTCTACACGGACAAGCTCTTGCCTCATTAGATCTTATCTGTCGGAAAGAAATCAGTTTGTCTCTGTGGATGGTTTGTTCTTTGACAAATCAATTGTACCTTTCAGTGTTCCTCAAGGTTCCATTTTAGGACCACTATTTTTTTCACTATATCTCATGGTGATGTCATTCGGAAATACAATGTAAACTTTCACTGCTATGTGAATGACAAACAGCTGTACATTTTGATGAAACATGGTGAAGCCCCAAAATGTCCTACCTTGGAAGCCTGTGTTTCACACATAAGGAAGTGGATGGCAGCAAATGTTTAACTTTTAAACTCTGACAAAACAAAGATGCTGGTTCTAGATCCCAAGAAACAAAGATATCTGTTTGATATGAAAATTAATCTTCATGGTGATCAAGAATTTTTCAAGGGCAGCTTTTTTACATCTTCGTAACATTGCAAAAATCTAAAACTTTTTGTCCAAAAATGATTCAGAAAAGCTAATCCATGCTTTTGTCACTTCTATATTAGACTACTGCAATGCTCTACTCTCCAGAACACAGATAAAGCACTAAATACATTTCAGTTACTGTTCAATTTGGAAGTCTTTATGGTTCCAGACTTCTTCCATTTAAGAATGATGGAGGGAACTGTGTTCTTTGGGAACTTCAATGCTGCAGAAATGTTTTGGTACCCTTCCCCAGATGTGTACCTCGACACAATCCTGTCTCAGAGCTCTATGGACAAGTCATTTGACCTCATGGCATTGTTTTTGCTCTGACATGGACTGTCATTTGTGGGACCCTTATATAGTCAGGTGTGTGCCTTTCCAATTCATGTCCAATCAAGTTGTAGAAACATCTCAAGGATGATCAATGGAAACAGGATGCACCTGAGCTCAATTTCAAGTCTCATAGCAAAGGTTCTGAATACCTATGTAAATAAGGTATTTAATTTGTGTATACATTTGCAAACATTTCTAAAAACCTGTTTTCGCTTTGTCATTATGGGGTATTGTGTGTAGAGTGATGAGGACTTTTTTTTTAACAAGGCTGTAATGTAACAAAATGTGGAAAAAGGGAAGTGATCTGAATAATTTCCAAATGCACGGTATGCTGTTTAGAATGTAACTGACACTAACTCTACGATGGTTTTCCAGACACAATGAGAGAATGTGAAATGTAAGCCACACAGTTTATGAGGCACTGGCTGTTTGTGTGCTGATATTTTTTAATTGCTTCAGACAAATTTGTTTTGAGACAAGTGTCAAATTCTGGAACATTAAAGTGCATTTCGGCGGATGGAGCACGTAAAAGGCATGTCCTCAGGGAGTACTGTGATGCGCTGGTAATGAGTGGAGGTAATGAAAGACTTCACACTGACAGATGTATCCATTTAAAATAGTAATAACAACAGTTAAGATGGCAAAGAGCAAATTACACACAACTTTCATTAAAGCACATGTTTATCCGAGCTCTGCAGGGACCTGTCATTTTTATCCAGTTTCCAAGAAAATAAGGGAATGCACAACTATCATTGCCCCTCAAACAAGGTCAAGACGGTGATAGAGCCTTGAAAACATGTGCAACAGGGTTAGGTTCCCCCTGAGGACAGGCTTAATTCACAGTGTTACACTGTATATCCACTACTGTGGATATCAACATGTCATCAGAAAGGTCTTCGCTGAGGCCTGCTCTTCATCATATGATATGGAGGTTAGGATATACAATAGTCCAAAAGTTGATGCTGTTAGGGGAATGCACTTATTTATGAATGATGATAGCTGTATTTCTTCAGGAAATGCAAGCTATTCTAGGAATAGTGATATCTATAAAGTATGCTATATTTAAATTGCATTTAAAATCTATCGCTCTCACATGCTCATTTCTGCTAGCTAACAAACAGGCAAAGAAAGGTACGTAGCTAGCCAATGAATGTGGTTTTGTTTTGATTAGCTAGCTAACGTACAGTTTTACCAGTCAGATGAAAGCTAACGTTGGCAATGTAGCTAACCAACAAGCAAGGAAAGCTAGCTTTATTTAGCCAAGTAAGGTTTTTCATAAGGCTGAAGTCATCATGTCTAAACTGCTGACCTAGACACTTGTGTGTAATCAGAGTACAAACAAATATGCACAAAATAAGCTAGCGAACATCCTTGGCTGCTATGATAGCCAGTTAATGTTAACTAGGTAACATTAGCCAACGTAAGACTAATGTTAGATAATGCAAATGACCAATTTATGCACCAGAATATATAATTTATAATTTATTCTTCCACAACACATAGGTAACTAGCTAAATAGGTTCAAAGTAGGATGAAAGCCAATGCCAAACTTTGTGAAATTGCCACACTGCTAGCTAGCTACCTTACAATGCATGCAATGGGCATTGCAAAACTAGCTAGGTAGGTTACTTCATAGACCAAGTTACGGTAAGGTAGCCAGATTTCAGACAAAACACTGCAGTTAGCGACGCTACATGTCCTTGACTAAGAATAACCAAGACCACAACAAAAACCATAACCGAGAAAACAAATTGGTTTGTTAAGAAACAGTAAGCTAGTTATGAATCGCATATTGTCAGTCAATGGTTGAACACATACACGCACATGTAAACAGAATCTCAGTTTAGTTGTGCACTGCAAGTGTGCAAATGCATGCTAGCATCAGACAATTTACCAGACTCGATTGACAGCATCGTTGTTTCAAACATGTAGAATACATTCCAGCTCCGGCATACACTCCCTCTCCTGCCTTCTTGTCATTCTTGTAATCTAAAAATTGTGCTGACTGATTAACACAGTGTCAAATATGAGTTCCCCGAAAATCTGAAAAATGATTAGGGGATGCAGCCAGGTAAAACAACATCAGAATCATTCAATTAATCTCACCCAGGCGGCTGTGTAGGCATGTTTTGCACCGGCTGAAAGTTGATGACATTTGATTTGGAACCGGGCTGCCCCTGGGTGTGAGCCAGGTGCCCCACTCTGTCCGACAGCGAAGTCTGCTCAAAACAATTGAAGTAATTAAGCACGTGTAGTAATGAGTGGATTTGTGTTTTCACGTGCAAAAGTGATTGCTTCTGATGAAAACGCTTTATCTGCTTTCCTTCCCCGCTGACGTGATGGGCCATAGCCTTGAGTACCCCAGGCCAGATTAATCTAACCCTCTCTCTACTTGCTTAAATTGTGCGCCATGCTGTGCACAATCAATAGAAAATGAGATGCTTGCTAACCTAGTTAGATACTTGACTAAACAAATCTGTTTTCCACAGATCAACTGTTTTAGACGATTGTATTTGAACCAAGTAAGAGAAATAAACATTCAATCAGTACTGAGTAAATTAACAAAATTATTTTGGAACAAACGCTTCCAGACTGTCCGTTTAAATGGTCTGTCAAAATCAACATTTCTAGAACGGGGTTTGCAGTGTAATGGTTAGAGTTATCACCTGTGGATCTGAAGATTGTGGGTTTGGCCTCCCAGAGGTCATAAACTATTATTTTGTTTAAAGTTTTGACAGCTCCCTCAAGACACAAACACACATTTATTTTAATTTACTAGGTGGCTCTTATAAGAGCCTTTAGGTCCGTGGAGTGGCAGGCAAGTGGTGGTGTGTACTACTGCTTGCATCTTGCTAGAATGAAGGAGAGACCAGCTCTCAGACAGGTTGTTGCCCTCATCCATGAGATGCACGCCATCCCTACGGTACTGCCCAGGGACACAATGCTTTATGGCAGTTGGATGTATTGTGGGCATGCTCCTGTCACGGGGAAATACAAGCTAGCCCAAGTGGACCTGACAAACGACTTTTGCCAATTCAAATGCATGCCATACATATGGCACTTCGCACACTATTAATATTTAAACCGTATGTTCTGTTCCAAATCTGTGAGTACTCCCATCTGTTTTCATATTTATACTACCATTTATAAATGTGTGAATGTATGCTCATTTACTGGAGTTGGACAGTTGAGTACAGAATTTTTAAGGACATTTGTAGCTAAATGATTTAGAGCACCTATGCAATGTCAGATTTGTAAATACAGTTGAAGTCGGAAGTTTACATACACTTTAGCCAAATACATTTAAACTCAGTTTTTCACAATTCCTGACATTTAATGCTAGTAAAAAATGCCCTGTCTTAGGTCAGTTAGGATCACCACTTCATTTTAAGAACGTGAAATGTCAGAATAATAGCAGAGAGAATTATTTATTTCAGCTTTTATTTATTTCATCACATTCCCAGTGTGTCAGAAGTTTACATACACTCAATTAGTATTTGGTAGCATTGCCTTTAAATTGTTTAACTTGAGTCAAATGTTTTGGGTATCCTTCCACAAGCTTCCCACAATAAGTTGGGGTAATTTTGGCCAATTCCTCCTGACAGAGCTGGTGTAACTGAGTCAGGTTTGTAGGCCTCCTTGCTTGCACACACTTTTTCAGTTCTGCCCACCTTGACTTTGTTGTCCTTAAGATTTTGTCACACCTTTGGAAGTTTGCTTGTGGTCATTGCCCATTGGGAAGACCCATTTGCAACCAAGCTTTAACTTCCTGACTGATATCTTGAGATGTTTCTTCAATATATCCACATAATTTTCCTCCTCATGATGCCAACTATTTTGTGAAGTGCACCAGTCCCTCCTGCAGCAAAGCACCCCTACAACATGATACTGCCACCCCCGTGCTTCATGGTTGGGATGGTGTTCTTCGGCTTGCAAGCATCCCCTTTTTCCTCCAAACATAACAATGGTCATTATGGCCAAACAGTTCTATTTTTGTTTCATCAGACTAGTGGACATTTCTCCAAAAAGTACGATCTTTGTCCCCATGTGCAGTTGCAAACCGTAGTCTGGCTTTTTTATGGCAGTTTTGGAGCAGTGGCTTCTTCCTTGCTGAGCAGCCTTTCAGGTTATGGCGATATAGGGACTTGGTTTACTGTGGATATAGATACTTCTGTACCTGTTTCCTCCAGAATTTTCACAAGGTCCTTTGCTGTTGTTCTGGGATTGATTTGCACTTTTCACACCAAAGTACATTCATCTCTAGGAGCCAGAACGCGTCACCTTCCTGAGCGGTATGACGGCTGCGTGGTCCATTGTTGTTTATACTTGCGTACTATTGTTTGTTCAGATGAATGTGGTACCTTCGGGCATTTAGAAATTGCTCCCAAGGATGAACCAGACTTGTGGAGGTCTACAGTTTCTTTTTTTTAGGTCGCTGATTTCTTTTGATTTTCAAATGATGTCAAGCAAAAAGCCGCTATGTTTGAAGTTAGGCCTTGAAATACATTTACAGGTACACCTCCACTTGACTCAAATGATGTCAATTAGCTTATCAGAAGCATCTAAAGCCATGACATCGTTTTCTGGAATTTTCCAAGCTGTTTAAAGGCACAGTCAACTTAGTGTATATAAACTTCTGACCCACTGGAATTGTGATACAGTGAATTATAAGTGAAATTATCTGTCTGTAAACAATTGTTGGAAAAATGGCTTGTGTCATGCACAAAGTAGATGTCCTAACCGACTTGCCAAAACTATAGTTTGTTAACAAGAAATTTGTGGAGTGGTTGAAAAACGAGTTTTAATGACTCCAACCTAAGTGTATGTAAATTTCTGACTTCAGCTTTAATATTGAGGATAGATTGTTGCTTCCATCAATGTAATTGTCTGCATCATTTCCATTCCCCATATCATTTTTTGGTAAATATATACACTACCGTTCAAAAGTTTGGGGTCACTTAGAAATGTCCTTGTTTTTGAAAGAAGCTTACTCGATTGTATTAGGAGAGGTCATGGGAAAATGTTCCAGTTTACTCCATATTGGCTATGGGTTTCTGGTTTTTCACTTCCCTTTGGAAAATCAGGTGTTAATATTAACTAAATACTAACTACATGATTTCTGTTGCCATTTGCCATTGTTGTTTACTCCTACTTAAGTTTTATTTCTTTGTTATGCCGAATTATAATGTTGTATAATAAGGTTCCATCTACCATTCCATGTACTATTCAAAAGTTTAAGGTCACTTAGAAATGTCCTTGTTTTTGAAAGAAAAGCACATTTGTTGTCCATTAAAATAACATCAAATTGATCATAAATACAGTGTAGACATTGTTTATGTTGTAATGTTGTAGGCAGAGTTCCTCTGTCCAGTGTCTGTGTGTTTTTGCCCATCTTAATCTTTTCTTTTTATTGGCCAGTCTGAGATATGGCTTTTTATTTGCAACTCTGCCTAGAAGGCCAGCATCCCGGAGTCGCCTCTTCACTATTGACGTTGAGCCTGGTGTTTTGCGGGTACTATTTAATGAGGCTGCCAGTTGAGAACTTGTGAGGTGTCTGTTTCTCAAACTAGACACTCTAATGTACTTGACCTCTTGCTCGGTTGTGCACCGGGGCCTCCCACTCCTCTTTCTATTCTGGTTAGAGTTTGCCAGTTTGCGCTGTTCTGTGAAGGGAGTAGTACACAGTGTTGTACGAGATATTCAGTTCCTTGGCAATTTCTCGCATGGAATAGCCTTCATTTCTCAGAACAAGAATAGACTGACGAGTTTCAGAAGAAAGTTCTTTGTTTCTAGCTATTTTGAGCCTGTAATCGAACCCACAAATGCTGATGCTCCAGATACTCAACTAGTCTAAAGAAGGACAGTTTTATTGCTTCTTTAAACAGGACAACAGTTTTCAGCTGTGCTAACATAATTGCAAAAGGGTTTTCTAATGATCAATTAACCTTTTTAAAATGATAAACTTGGATTAGCTAACACATGTGCCATTGGAACACAGGAGTGATGGTTGCTGATAATGGGCCTCTGTACACCTATACACCTAATCGTCAATTACAACATTAACAATGTCTACACTGTATTTCTGATCAATTTGATGTTATTTTAATGGACAAAAAAATGTGCTTTTCTTTCAAAAACAAGGACTTTTCTAAGTGACCTCAAACTTTTGAATGGTATTGTACTACAGTAGCGATGTTGGAATTGTACTTCAAACTATGTGTAGGCAGGTTGCTTAGGATTCCAACTTTCTCAAACTGCCTAATTCATACTCTTAGAGGTTCTTCCTCGTGAATTTCCTTTCATTTTCGGCTTCAGACCAATGCCTATTCTCACTGAAAACAGTTTTTTGTTTTTAATGAAGATATATTTGGCATCATTTGCTGCAAATGTTGTTCATACGGTTTTGTATAATCCATAACTAAATATATAATAACTGCTTCTTGCAATGCCCAACAGTCTACATAATGTTGTAGGCCTACAGTATTTTGCTACTGAAAATGAATTGCACAACAACAGTTTTGGTTCACATTAACAGTGGTTCTGGAAGGGATTCTGAATGTACACTTTGCCTGAGGACATCGCATGACTGGCATTGTAGTTTACCATTATACAGCAGTATACAGCAGTATATCTCTTGGTGGTGAAGTGATTTAATTCCACACAAAATATAATTTCAGATGATGATACATGCCATTCAAACAGTGCACATATGTCACTTAAAACAATGTTCATCTATGCTATACACTGAGTGTACAAAACATTAGGGACTCTTTCCATGACATAGACTGACCAGGTGAATCCAGGTGAAAGCTATGATCCCTTATTGATGTCACCTGTTAAATCCACTAATCCGTGTAGATGAAGGGGAGCAGACAGGTTAAAGAAGGATTTTTAAACCTTGAGACAATTGAGACATGGATTGTGTATGTGTGCCATTCAGAGGTGATTGGGCAAGACAAAAAATGTAAGTGCCTTTGAACAGGGTATGGTAGTAGGTGCCAGGCGCACCGGTTTGAGTGTGTTAAGAACTGCAACGCTGCTGGATTTTTCATGCTCAACAGTTTACCTTGTGTATCCAGAATGGTCCACCACCCAAAGGACATCCAGCCAACTTGATACTACTGTGGGAAGCATTGGAGTCAACATGGGCCAGTATCCCTGTGGAACGGTTTCAACATATTGTAGTCCAAGCCCCGATGAATTTAGGCTGTTCTGAGGGCAAAAAAGGTGTTCCTAATGTTCTGTACACTCAGTGTACATTTACCCGGACGGGTCATAATGCATTACTTCTGCATGCACGGCATAGATGGTCGAGAGGAGAACGTAACTTGGTAATCCATATGGATGATGAGGCCGCTTGGTGACTTGGTAAATTGCATTCAATGGAGCAGGGCAGTGGTTCTCATCGGGCAGATTCTGGTGTATTGGCTTGGACCAACCCCTTCATCCCATGGCCTAGCTGTTGTCTCAGGTACAGACAGTCAGTGAATCATTAAAGGTCAATCGACTCCAATGACAGGCCATAACAGTACCTCATCCTTCTCTGATGGAGAGAGGAGGAGTGCAGGTTAGAAGACATGGCCGGAGTGTACCACAGGGCTTCTTGCCTGTGCATTCATTTGTGGCCTGTAATTTTCCTGGTAACAGAGAGCTGCTCTGAAGACAGCTATACAACTCTCTGTTTGGTGTTGTTGGGGGGTCACGGTAAATGATGGATGGTGGGTCATTGAATGAAGATCAACCTTTTCTTGTGTGTGTGAGTGTACAGTGTGTGTGCGTGTTCGTGCGCGTGTGTTTCCACTCAGTGCCGCCTCCTTCTTCTTTATTCCAGGTGGGGTTCTCCCCCTATTTATCCTGATTTAGTGTGGACAGATATTATTTTAAACAATGGTGTGGCCAATGACTCGAATCGGTGGTGTGAAATTTTGGAGGATGTGTGCGTGAACGTGTGCGTGCGTATGTGTTTGTGAACTGTAGCTGTTGGAGACTCTTTGTGGCACTAAGAAATGCCTCTCTCTCTGTCAGCCTGCATGGAGATGGGCTGTGTGTGCCACAGCACTCCTGCCCACACGCCTAATGGCTGGGATGCGGAAATGAGTTGCTGGCTCTCGCTGTGTGTGGAGGCAGGGGATGTGTTAATTGAAAGTTAGGATCACTTTGTGACCATTACAGGGAAACCTGAGATGTGTTAACGCGGCGGAGTCAGGCAGCACCTGCTGTCACCGGCTAATTGTGTTGGGTTTGGTCATGTCTGTCAGCCAGGGCTCCCATCATGCTCTGCCTCCAGTTACATCTGTATTATTACCAGGGTTGACATTACAGCAGCCACAGGGGGGTTCTGGGTAACCTGCGACCTCACTGCCATGTCTCAGACAGACATGCTTCCAAAAAATAAGCAAATATTCTTTAATGTCTTTAATTTTGTGGTTAATTCAGTGTTTACATTTTAGTTTTAGAGCCTTACATTTATTTCAGTTTCATGTTGTATTTTGTTTTTATATGTTGTGTTTGTAGGGGATATATTGATTTAAGCAAGAGAGAGAAACGAATGCTATGCATTTTAAATTCAGCTTCACTTACATATGCATGATGCACTCCTGAACCAGGATGCTGTGAGGATGACTGGTGGGGAAGCCATACTGTGCTTATGAGGGCCAGCTAGGGGCAGCTATGTATAATCTGATTTAGAATGGAGCAACCTCCTATTTATTTTTAATTGTCCCACTGTAGCATTTAAGAGCTATTGATCCCAGGAAAAGCATTAAATGACAGAATCACTATTACTGTTAATACCTTGCTTGGGGAAGGTACATCAAAGGACATTTTAATGTCACTGACTTTCTAAGGGAATTTGAAGGCGGGGTTTGAACAGGCTGGCCAATGAGTGAAAAGGACACACAATAGACAAACGCAGAAAAGAATGTGAGGGCAATTTGCAGCTAATCAAATTGTATCTGAGCATTGATTTTCAAAGTAGAAGTTTATGCTGCATGAATTTCAAAAGCTGACACCATTGAAAAGTCAAATGCTGTGTTCCCATGGTTAATCCTTTAAACTGTGAGTGGCTACTGGGAAATGGTGTATTGCTATTCACAGAGAAAGATACAGTATACAGTTTATAGTGTATTATATTGAGGGAGAGACCTGTAAAATAATGGATTGAGGAAAAAAAAATGTATGAGGCTCATAGGTTTTGACAACTGTCTCCTGTCAGATATTGTTCAATCAGCACATTCATGTCTTCAAGCTTTGTGTGGTTGCATCAGATATCACACCTTTAATCTAGCTAGGCCCTTTGTTGAACAGTTGCCTTGCATCCCCTCTACTTGCAAAATATGGTCCTTTCAAGTGACACCTCCCCCTTCTTCTGCCACCAACCCCAGATGTTTTGATTAGCAGCGACTCGTATGCTGGTCAGATCCTGGGATTAATGATGGATAATTTGCCTAAGGTTGGCATGGCACACCGCCTCGCTGCCAGCCTTTGGATGCCATATGGGCAGAAGCAGCTGTTTTCATTACTCTCCCTTGCCCAGATGTGTCAAACAGGATGCCGGCTTCAATCCACAGTCTTGCTGGCACTTGGTGGGGGGTGCTTTCTACTAGCCTGGCAGCTAATTACTTTAATGTAGCCGAGGATGGAGGCCCTGTGTGTTTTTTAAAGGCCTTTTACAAACAGCTGAATGCCAGCTGTCACCTCTGTGCACAATGAGGGAAGACAGATAGATGGTGCCCGAGCTACTGATGAGTGTGGCCATGGGCACAGACACATCCCAGACCAGGGGCAGAACAGAGGCAAACAGGCCTCCTCTCAGGAACAAAGGGAAGGTCATCTCAAACACACGCTGCAGAAAGCCACCGCCACTGCCACAGCATCATACTGACTCCTACAGTCAGACAGTGAACTGATGAACGTCTGCTGCTTTCAGATAACACCTTTTCCATGAAGCTCATGTTGTCAGGTTTGTCCTCCCAACCTCCAGAGATGGTTGTTTATGTTCTGTAGATAGAATCAGTCTCTGATGCTGCAGTAATGTGAGCAGGGGAAGCAGAGTGCCAAGTCACAGCGAAGACCACACACAGGATCAGCTGGCACAGGAGCAGAGAACACAGAGCACAAACAGAATGGAGGATGGTGCCAAAATGTCAGCCATGTCTTTACACAAGTTTCCAGGGACCAGAAACATGTGTTACAATGTTCCCAGTTACTATAGAGTAGCTCTTTGTTGTTCAGTGTTACAGAAAGTCCTGAGATTTGTTATAACTGGTCATTTTTTGTTGTTATTAGCATATGTAATACAATTCAGAAGATGTAATATTTCCCCAGCAAACATACATTGACACATGTCAAACTGTTTGAATAATACAGATGATAGCTCAGCACATTCAATCAATATCATCATTACAGCAACACAGGGCATCAATACGTTTTCATTTTAGTGAGTTCGTTTTTTCTCTCGCTTTGGTACTGTTTCAAATCAAATCAAATTTTATTGGTCACATACATGTGTTTAGCAGATGTTATTGTGGGTGTAGCGAAATGCTTGTCTTTCTAGCTCCAACAGTGCAGTAATATCTAAAAAAAGTAACATCTAACAATTTCACAACAATACACACAAATCTAAGTAAAGGAATGAATTAAGAATATATAAATAGATGGACGAGCAATGTCAGAGAGGCATAGACTAAGATACAGTAGAATAGAATAGAATAAAGTATATGCATATGAGATGAGTAATGCAAAATATGTAGACATTGTTAAAGTGACTAGTGTTCCATTATTAAAGTGGCCAGAGATTTCAAGTCTATGTATATGGTAGCAGCAGCCTCTAATGTGCTAGTGATGTATATGGAGAAATTTCACAACTCTTAGGACAAAACTTTAAGCACATTTTCAATTGACTTAAGTACAACACACAAAATCACACAGTAACTGTTTCACCAAACCTAATCAATGTTTCATGTAGAAATACCTTTCATATAAAGTAATTGCCTTTCACAATGCAATGCTCACAATACTTTTCACATGATTCTTTTCTCATTATTATTTTGTTTAAATACATTTGACCATCACTTAGTCCAACTGTGCTTAATGGTTAATCACTTAACCTTTTGGTAAACCTATAGATTCTAAACTGTTTTTTCTACTATATATGGACTTTGAGAACTACAGGAAGAAAATGTGTGTTTATAAAGTATAAACATCTAAATGACATGTATGATACATGATAACCATACATAATGACTACTCGTTATTAGTAATTGATTTAACATAGTGGTAACCACAATTGGTCACTGTATAAAAGGGTGTGTGTGAACACTTGCAATTTCTTTCAACATGGAGCAGGATAGACAGCAAGGGAGAGGGGCCCGTCAGAGAGGTGGACATGGGCCCCGTCTACGAGGTGGACATCAGAGAGAGGGATGCAGACGGCAGGAAACGGTTGTGTCTAATGAAGTCTGGGCCAGAGGTCTTACCATGGCAGAGGCTGCCAGATCAGTTCACCCCAATCTTAAAAGAGAACATTTTGCCAAGAAAACCAGTAAGTCTGCAAGATATGCTCTATGCTTTACCATTACATTTACAGTAAACTACATATTGTCAGTGGTGGAAAAAGTACCCAATTGTCATACTTGAGTAAAAGTAAAGATACCTCAATAGAAAATGACTCAAGTACAAGTGAAAGTCACCCGGTAAGTTACAACTTGAGTAGAAGTCTAAAAGTATTTGGTTTTAAATATACTTGTAATGAGTACGATGGGAGACAGAGTGCTGGATTTTAAGCGCAGGGCAGGGTTTTTTCTGTAAAGGACCACAGGAGGAGGCAGGTAGCTGGCTCCAGGGGCAAGCAGAAGGTCATACACAGGGACTCAGAAAAGGTAACAGTACAGGCAGGGAAAAGGCTAATAGCGTAGTCCGGGAGATCAGGCAAGAGATTGATGACAGGAAATCTGATAGGCAAAAGTACAGGCAGGGAATAGGCAAAAAGGCATCGTTAGTGAGGATGGCCGAAAACTACGATGCACAGGAGGGCTAATATGGAAATAACAACACTCCGAATAGAATGTGTATCAAAACAAACAATACCTCACAATGATGGGGTGCAAAGAACTGAACTAAATAGTGTGTGTAAATGACATACAGGTATGTGAACAGGTGATCAGAATTCAGGTGATTGGGATCTGGAGAGTGAGCTGCGTTCAGGGGATCTATGTGTTTGAGAGTGTGAGCTGGAAAGTGGGCTGGAAAGTAAGCTGCGTTCAGCGGATCTATGTGTTTGAGAGTGTGAGCTGGGAAGTGAGCTGCGTTCAGGGGATCTATGTGTTTGAGAGTGAGTTGGAAGCAGACGTTACAATACTTAAGTATCAAAGGTAAATGTAATTGATAAAATGTACAGTACTTATGTATCAAAGTAAAAGTACAAATGTAAATCATTTCAAATTCCTTATATTAAGCAAACCAAATAGCACAATGTTATTGTTTTTCAATCTACAGATAGCCAGGGACACACTCCAACACTCAGACATCAATTACAATTGAAGCATTAGTGTTTAGAGTCTGCCAGATCAGAGGCAGTAGGGATGACTGGGAATGTTCTCTTGATAAGTGTGTGAATTGGACCATTTTCTTGTCCTGCTAAGCTTTCAAAATGTAACAAGTACTCTTTCAGTGTCAGGGAAAAAGTATGTGGTAAGGCCATTGAGTTGAACGATGACACCTTTCCCAATGTTGCATCCATCACCCTACCAACAATCTCCCTCCTTTTGAAGAGACACCAGGTATCTATAAAACACATTTACTTGGTGCCTTTTTGAGAGAAACATCAACCGGGTGAAATAACTGCGATCCGAGTATGTTCAAGTATAGCACTATATACTGTATTACTGTTACTATTTGATACACATGCTACTTGACAATATCATATTGGAACTATACTGTAAACATAACTAACCAAAATATATGTTTAGATGGTGATGGTGCTTGATGCTGCTGTGAACCATCAAAAGTATATCTCTGTTCATGAAAAGGACCTCAACCTGGCCAAACTCGGCACCATGGGCGGAACCTCATCGACCAACGGGCGACCGTCAAATTGCTTCGACAATGTGGGGGAAACATCTCCATGTGTGCAGCTATCTCTGAAGATGGTGTGGTAGGACATAGGCCATTACTTGGATCCTACAACGCTGCACACCTCATTGTGTTTCTCAAGGAACTTGAGCAGGCCTGTCAAGGTGATGGAGTCACCTATGTCATTGTGTGGGACAATGTCAGGTTCCACCATGCAGAGGTAGTTCAGGTATGGTTTCATACCTATCCCCGATTTGTGAGCCTATACCTTCCCTCATACACTCCTTTCCTCAACTCTATTGAGGAATTTGTTTCATCATGGTGGTGGAATGTGTACAATCACAATCCCCATGAGCGTGCCACCCTCCTTCTGGCCATGGATGAGGCATGTGACGACATCAATGCAGACCAATGTCAAGTTTAGATTCGCCTTGCCAAAAGGTTTTTCCCACGGTGCATGAACAATGACATTCACTCTGATGTGGATGAGAATGTATGGCCAAATGCTCAAGACAGGCTTGGATGCAAATTAATGCGTGTTAAACGTTATGTTTTATTTTCATTCAATTAATTTGATTGATTAATTACATTTCTTACATTTGATCACATACAGTACAGCTATGTTGCAATTATATCTGAAGAATAAAATGCTTTCTTTGCATGAATGATTGTCGAGGATGTCTTCATTGATCACACCTTTGATTAATACATTGGTTAGATATTATGGAAATTTCAGATTTTCTGTCAATTTTGTTGGGTAATGTAAGTGTACTGCCTAATGTGAAAACGGTGTAATTTACAGTACTGTAGCATATTCTGTTCAGCAGTAGTACTTCTAACGGCGATTTGAAACACATCTTGCATTGTTTGCTATTGGATTAACTGGTAGTTAAAACGGCTAAATTGAAACAATATCACTATGTTGTGTTTTGGTGATTAAACCAAGAGAAGCTAACCCTGTAGACTTAGCTTTTCAAAGTGATCACCTTTACACCCCGTAGGCTTAGCTTTTCAAAGTGATCACCTTTACACCCTGTAGACTTAGCTTTTCAAAGTGATCACCTTTACACCCCGTAGGCTTAGCTTTTCGAAGTGATCACCTTTACACCCCGTAGGCTTAGCTTTTCGAAGTGATCACCTTTACACCCTGTAGACTTAGCTTTTCGAAGTGATCACCTTTACACCCCGTAGGCTTAGCTTTTCGAAGTGATCACCTTTACACCCTGTAGACTTAGCTTTTCGAAGTGATCACCTTTACACCCGTAGGCTTAGCTTCTCGAGTGATCAACTTTACACCCCATAGGCTTAGCTTTTCGAGTGATCAACTTTACACCCGTAGGCTTAGCTTCTTGAGTGTTCAACTTTACACCCCGTAGGCTTAGCTTCTCGAGTGTTCATCTTTACACCCCGTAGGCTTAGCTTTACACCCCGTTTAGCTTCTGAGTGTTCAACTTTACACCCGTGATCATCCGTAGGCTTAGCTTTTTCGAGTTTCAACTTTACCCCGTAGGCTTAGCTTCTCGAGTGTTTCTTTACAAGGCTTAGCTTCTCGAGTGTTCATCTCGAGTTACACCCCGTAGGCTTAGTGTTCAACTTTACACCCCGTAGGCTTAGAGTGTTCATCTTTACACCCCGTAGGCTTAGCTTTTCGAGTGATCAACTTTACACCCCGTAGGCTTAGCTTCTCGAGTGTTCAACTTTACACCCCGTAGGCTTAGCTTCTCGAGTGTTCATCTTTACACCCCGTAGGCTTAGCTTTTCGAGTGTTCAACTTTACACCCCGTAGGCTTAGCTTCTCGAGTGTTCAACTTTACACCCCGTAGGCTTAGCTTTTTGAGTGATCAACTTTACACCCCGTAGGCTTAGCTTCTCGAGTGTTCAACTTTACACCCCGTAGGCTTAGCTTTTCAAAGTGATGCTTTGAGAGATGTAATTGGTGTATGTCTTTACCACATGAGTAGGCCCAGGCTGCAGGCCCAGACGGCATCCCCAGCCGCGCCCTCAGAGCATGCGCAGACCAGCTGGCCGGTGTGTTTGATCAACATGCTTCAAGAGGGCCACCATTGTTCCTGTTCCCAAGAAAGCTAAGGTAACTGAGGACTTAGCACTCACATCCGTCATCATGAAGTGCTTTGAGAGACTAGTGTTCACACCCTTTACACCGCCCAAATAGGTCCACAGACGATGCAATCTCAACCACACTGCACACTGCCCTAACCCATCTGGACAAGAGGAATACCTATGTGAGAATGCTGTTCATCGACTACAGCTCGGCATTCAACACCATAGTACCCCGTCAAGCTCGAGACCCTGGGGCCCTTGCAACTGGGCTGGACTTCCTGACGGGCCGCCCCCAGGTGGTGAGGGTAGGCAACAACATCTCCTCCCCGTGATCAACTTTAGCCCCCTCCACTCCCCCCGTGGCCATGCACGCCTCCAACTCAATCATCAAGTTTGCGGGCTTAGCACACTTCAACAAAACTAAGGAGATGATTGTGGACTTCAGGAAACAGCAGAGGGAACACCCCCATCCACATCGATGGAACAGTAGTGGAGAGGGTGCAAGTTTTTCACACAGACAGCAGCGCCTCTTCAACCTCAGGAGGCTGAAGAAATTCGGCTTGTTTCGAGAGCATCCTGGCGGGCTGTATCACCGCCTGGTATGGCAACTGCCCTCCAGAGGGTAGTGAGGTCTGCACAACGCATCACCGGGGGCAAACTACCTGCCCTCCAGGACACCTACACCACCCGATGCTACAGGAAGGCCATAAAGATCATCAAGGACATCAACCACCGAGCCACTGCCTGTTCACCCCGGCTTAGTCATCAACTTCCAGGACACCTACACCACCCGATGCTACAGGAAGGCCATAAAGTGATCAAGGACATCAACCACCCGAGCCACTGCCTGTTCACCCCGCTGTCATCCAGAAGGCGAGGGTACTGCATCAAAGCTGGGACCGAGAGACTGAAAAACAGCTTCTATCTCAAGGCCATCAGACTGTTAAACAGCCACCACTAACATTGAGTGGCTACAACACACTGTCAATGACACTGACTCTACTCCAGCCACTTTAATCATGGGAATTTGGGAAATTATGTAAATATATCACTAGACTTTAAACAATGCTACCTTATATAATGTTACTTACCCTACATTGTTCATCTCATATGCATACGTTGATACTGTACTCTATATCATCGACTGCATCCGTAATACATGTAGCCACTTTAACTATGCCACTTGGTTTACATACTTATCTCATATGTATATACTGTAGATATCATCTACTGTATCTTGCCTATGCTGCTCTGTACCATCACTCATTCATATATCCTTATGTACATATTCTTTATCCCCTTACAGTGAGACAGTAGTTTTTTTTTGGAATTGAGTTAGATATTACTGCATTGTCGGAACTAGAAGCACAAGCATTTCGCTACACTCGCATTAACATCTGCTAACCAGGTGTATGTGACAAATAAAATTTGATTTGATGATTTGATTTGATTTGAGTAATGTCAGTCAATACTAGTGTGACTTCAGGGGCAAAATACAATGGAAGCTATGCCTTTGTTCTCTGTCTCCAGACATTACATAACTAATGTACACAGAGCCCTGGGTAAATGTCATGTTTTCTTGCCTTATGGGACACTCAAGAGAGCTTAAATTCATGCATCTTGACTTGAAGAGTCATTGAAGGTTACACTATTGATATGACACAAAACATGAGTGGATCATGAGTTCAGTCTGTGAAACCCTTTTCTCCAGCTCACCCTAGCTAGCACTCAGTCACTTGGGGGTTTTGTTGTTGTGTTCAGTATTGATCACAAGCTTGTTTGCTTTTATTAGGGGAAAAGATGGGAATGAAGTGCATTTAGCAAAAACAAAAGATGCTCATTAAGTAAGAGTAAGCATTTGTCCCTCTGTATTTTTTGGCTACATTTTGCTCAATTGACTTAGCTATTGCACCATAAGGGTAGGGACGAAGCGAATCCTTAAACGATTATTATTGTACAGACAAATGGTTCTTTATTTCTCTGTTGTGGCACATAATTGGATATCTGTTGTTTTGTTTATCATTGCCTGCCTCATGTAATCTACTGTGCGGTGAGGAACCCCTTCATTGTCCTTCTTTAGTCATGCTCACTCATGGGTGTCTGCGTCTTCTCCCATAGGAACCCATTATTTTCCTTTACATGCAAGAGCTCACTGGATTGTGCATCATACTCACTGAGGGACTTGACACTTGTTTTGTAGAGCTCGTGCATTTGTACAGTCTGCTCCTGTCTAGTGCAGGGGTGCTTCTCATTTTGAAAGCCCGACTCAATGTGAAAGCGTTCATATTGAAAGTCACATGTTTGGAGAGAGCATGAAGGGTTATACTGTGGGAGAATGAAGCATAAAGGCAGGGATACAAATTGATGATAAGATTAGATCTTGTTTGCACCTGTCACCTATTAATTTCGTAATTGTTAGTGTGCAATTGCTTGCTTTTAGCTTTACCTGAAATCAAGTTATAAGACATTGTCTATGTTTGAAACAGTACTTCAGTCATTATTCCTATTCATTTCGTTAGTTGGATACTCCCTAGTGAGGGGTCTCCAACTGGTCTACCACTAGCTACCAGTAGCTCGCAGCCCACCTATGAGTAGCTCGCCAAACAATTCTGAAGGTACATGCAATTTTCACATGTTCCACCACAAACTGTCATAAACTAGTCTCACAAGTATCAGACCCCACAAGCTCCCACAGTTACTATCTGATCAATGCAACATTTAAATCATCCCGTCCCTGGTTAGCCACTATTGGCTTAAAAAGACATACCTAACAAAATCTGCCAATTAATATTGCATCTGTCTGTGTGTGTTAACTTCCGCGACGCATATAAGGCCCTGCCCCGCCCCCCTTTCGGAAAAGCTGACTACGACTCCATTTTGTTGATCCCTGCCTACAGACAGAAACTAAAACAAGAGGCTCCCACGCTGAGGTCTGTCCAACGCTGGTCCGACCAAGCTGACTCCACACTCCAAGACTGCTTCCATCACGTGGACTGGGATATGTTTCGTATTGCGTCAGATAACAACATTGACGAATACGCTGATTCGGTGTGCGAGTTCCTTAGAACGTGCGTTGAAGATGTCGTTCCCATAGCAACAATTAAAACATTCCCTAACCAGAAACCGTGGATTGATGGCAGCATTCGCGTGAAACTGAAAGCGCGAACCACTGCTTTTAATCAGGGCAAGGTGACTGGTAACATGACCGAATACAGACAGTGCAGCTATTCCCTCCGCAAGGCTATCAAACAAGCTAAGCGTCAGTACAGAGACAAAGTAGAATCTCAATTCAATGGCTCAGACACAAGAGGCATGTGGCAGGGTCTACAGTCAATCACGGACTACAGGAAGAAATCCAGCCCAGTCACGGACCAGGATGTCTTGCTCCCAGGCAGACGAAATAACTTTTTTGCCCGCTTTGAGGACAATACAGTGCCACTGACACGGCCTGCAACGAAAACATGTGGTCTCTCCTTCACTGCAGCCGAGGTGAGTAAGACATTTAAACGTGTTAACCCTCGCAAGGCTGCAGGCCCAGACGGCATCTCCAGCCGCGCCCTCAGAGCATGCGCAGACCAGCTGGCCGGTGTGTTTACGGACATATTCAATCAATCCCTATACCGGTCTGCTGTTCCCACATGCTTCAAGAGGGCCACCATTGTTCCTGTTCCCAAGAAAGCTAAGGTAACTGAGCTAAACGACTACCGCCCCGTAGCACTCACTTCCGTCATCATGAAGTGCTTTGAGAGACTAGTCAAGGAGCATATCACCTCCACCCTACCTGACACCCTAGACCCACTCCAATTTGCTTACCGCCCAAATAGGTCCACAGACGATGCAATCTCAACCACACTGCACACTGCCCTAACCCATCTGGACAAGAGGAATACCTATGTGAGAATGCTGTTCATCGACTACAGCTCGGCATTCAACACCATAGTACCCTCCAAGCTCGTCATCAAGCTCGGGGGACCCTGGGTCTCGACCCCGCCCTGTGCAACTGGGTACTGGACTTCCTGACGGGCCGCCCCCAGGTGGTGAGGGTAGGCAACAACATCTCCTCCCCGCTGATCCTCAACACTGGGGCCCCACAAGGGTGCGTTCTGAGCCCTCTCCTGTACTCCCTGTTCACCCACGACTGCGTGGCCACGCACGCCTCCAACTCAATCATCAAGTTTGCGGACGACACAACAGTGGTAGGCTTGATTACCAACAACGACGAGACGGCCTACAGGGAGGAGGTGAGGGCCCTCGGAGTGTGGTGTCAGGAAAATAACCTCACACTCAACGTCAACAAAACTAAGGAGATGATTGTGGACTTCAGGAAACAGCAGAGGGAACACCCCCTATCCACATCGATGGAACAGTAGTGGAGAGGGTAGCAAGTTTTAAGTTCCTCGGCATACACATCACAGACAAACTGAATTGGTCCACTCACACAGACAGCATCGTGAAGAAGGCGCAGCAGCGCCTCTTCAACCTCAGGAGGCTGAAGAAATTCGGCTTGTCACTAAAAGCACTCACAAACTTCTACAGATGCACAATCGAGAGCATCCTGGCGGGCTGTATCACCGCCTGGTACGGCAACTGCTCCGCCCTCAACTGTAAGGCTCTCCAGAGGGTAGTGAGGTCTGCACAACGCATCACCGGGGGCAAACTACCTGCCCTCCAGGACACCTACACCACCCGATGTTACAGGAAGGCCATAAAGATCATCAAGGACATCAACCACCCGAGCCACTGCCTGTTCACCCCCCTTCATCCAGAAGGCGAGGTCAGTACAGGTGCATCAAAGCTGGGACCGAGAGACTGAAAAACAGCTTCTATCTCAAGGCCATCAGACTGTTAAACAGCCCCCACTAACATTGAGTGGCTGCTGCCAACACACTGACACTGACACTGACTCAACTCCAGCCATTTTAATAATGGGAATTGATGGGAAATGATGTAAATATATCACTAGCCACTTTAAACAATGCTACCTTATATAATGTTACTTACCCTACATTATTCATCTCATATGCATACGTATATACTGTACTCTATATCATCGACTGCATCCTTATGTAATACATGTATCACTAGCCACTTTAACTATGCCACTTTGTTTACATACTCATCTCATATGTATATACTGTACTCGATACCATCTACTGTATCTTGTCTATGCTGCTCTGTACCATCACTCATTCATATATCCTTATGTACATATTCTTTATCCCCTTACACTGTGTATAAGACAGTAGTTTTGGAATTGTTAGTTAGATTACTTGTTGGTTATTACTGCATTGTCGGAACTAGAAGCACAAGCATTTCGCTACACTCGTATTAACATCTGCTAACCATGTGTATGTGACAAATAAAATTTGATTTGATTGATTCACGCACGTTGTCTATCACTCCGTGTGTAGCCAGTTTATGTGATAACCGTCTTGTGTGTTGACAGAAATACTTTCCCTGTTACAGTTTTCTTCCGTCGAAAGAGAGTCGGACCAAAATGCAGCGTGGTAAGTTAGATACATGTTTAATAAACACGAAATACAAAACAACAAACGGAACGTGAAAACCTATACAGCCTATCTGGTGAAAATACAAAACACTGAGACAGGAACAATCACCCACGAAACACACGAAGAATATGGCTGCCTAAATATGGTTCCCAATCAGAGACAACGAGAATCACCTGCCTCTGATTGAGAACCGCCTCAGGCAACCATAGACCTTGCTAGAACACCCCACTAAGCCACAATCCCAAAACCTACGAAAAACCCCCATATATAAACACAACACAAAATAAACCCATGTCACACCCTGGCCTGACCAAATAAATATAGAAAACACAAAATACTAAGACCAGGGCGTGACAGAACCCCCCCCAAGGTGCGGACTCCCGGCTGCACACTAAAACCCATAGGGGAGGGTCCGGGTGGGCGTCTGTCCACGGTGGCGGCTCCGGCTCGGGACGTGGACCCCACTCCAACCAAGTCTTAGTCCACCTGTAACGCGTCCTTCGATTGGCGACCCTCGCCGCCGACCTTGGCCTAATAACCCTCACCAAGGACCCCACTGGACTGAGGGGCAGGTCGGGACTGAGGTAGAAGCTTGGGACTGAGGGGAAGCTCGGGACTGAGGGGAAGCTCGGGACTGAGGGGAAGCTCGGGACTGAGGGGAAGCTCGGGACTGAGGGAAGCTCGGGACTGAGGGGTAGCTCGGGACTGAGGGGTAGCTCAGCACTGAGGGGAAGCTCAGCACTGAGGGGAAGCTCAGCACTGAGGGGAAGCTCAGCACTACGAAAAACCACTTCTCACTGAGGAGAAAGGCTCTGACAGCGCTGTTTACAACTTGCTAGCTGTCCCATAAATCCAACCAGAAAACCACATTGTCATCTTCTTCTGTGGTTTGGTAACTTCCTGTTCTTCGACGGACTCTGGCTGACTGAAGACAAAGTTAGAAAAATGTACAAGTATGCGGCGTCCGTTTCGCAACGGAGCCTTGAACCGCAAGGGGGCGTTGTTTTTCCGCTTTTTTGTGGACGTTCCCATTAAAATGACATCTGGCCCATTGTAACGGAGTGCTTATGGGTAGTGTGAACGAGGCTTCACTAGATGCACAAATAAAGGGCCAGATGCATAATTAAAGGGGAATTACACAAAAAAATCTAAATGTGTTAGTTTTCTTCCAGACCAAAAGCAGAATGTCTTCTGATGTGATTTAAGCATTGATATGAACTCAGAACATCCAATTGAGTTGTTTCTCTATGAACAATTGTTATTTTAAGAATAAAAAACAACAGAATTTGGGAAAATATCAAAAGGAATTTGGGAGAATTCTTATAAGGCCTCCCTTAGTTGTTTATTAACCTTTATTTTACCAGGTATATTGACAGAAAATAGTGCACTACTTTCTCTTGTACACTAAGGACCTCGGGAAGAGTTACAGGGGAGAGGAGAAGAGAAGAATGTGCCTGTCACACCCTGATCTGTTTCACCTGTCCTCGTTATTGTCTCCACCCCCTCCATTTGTCGCTTGTTTTCCCCAGTGTATTTATCCCTGTGTTTCCTGTCTCTCTGTGCCAGTTCGTCTTGTATGTCCAAGCCTACCAGCGGTTTTTCCCATTTTCCTGCTTTGCCTTTTCTCCTTTTTCTAGTCCTCCCTGTTTTGACCCTTGCCTGTTCTGGACTCTGTACCCGCCTGCCTGACCATTCTACCTGCCCTGACCTCCAGCCCGCCCGCCTGCCACTCTGTACCTCCTGGACTCTGATCTGGTTATGACCTTTTGCCTGTCCACAACCATTCTCTTGCCTATTCCCTTTGGATCTATTAAACATCTTAAACTCCAACCATCTGCCTCCTGTGTCTGCATTTGGGTCTCGCATAGTGTCATGATAGTGCCTATTTAAAAGCTATAATTGATTTTGTAGCTGGCGACATATTTCATTTTTTTTTAAGTCGCTCTCATGCTAGAAAAGGTTGGAGACCCCTGCCAAGGTGATGACTTTCTCTCAGTAGTTTTATGGCACATTGAGTCTCCCACCTATTTGATTGGGAGTCACATTATCAGTTCTATTTTAGATCTTTTTTGAACTTTTACCCCTTTTTCTCGCCACTGCAACTTGACACAATGCCCACTTAACCCGGAAGCCAGCTACACCAATGTGTCATAGGAAACACTGTGCACCTGGCGACCGTGTCAGTGCACATTGTGCCCAGCCCACCACAGGAGTCACTAGAAAGTAATGGGACAAGGACATCCCTGCCGGCCAACCCCTCCCCTAACCCGGGAGACACTGGGCCAATTGTGTGCTACCCCATGGGTTTCCTGGTCATGGTGTCTTAGACCACTGCACCACTCAGGAGGCCTCCACATATTCAGTTCTAACATAGAACATACTGTTCACCATACAATACATTTTAGTCATTTGTTTTACCCTCTTCATTTCAAGTATCTAAAGTGCTAATCAGAGTTTGAGCTCATTATTGAACTTCAGTGACTTAACATTTTTTTAGTTTTAGTAATTGTTTTACTTTTTTAAAAGTATTGTTATATGAATTTATTTTCTGTCATTATGGTCTGTTTGATACATTTTTTTCCCACTTAAAGAAACATGGTTTGGTCCTAAGCCACATTCAATTACCAAGTATGTATTATTGTTGTCTCTGTTCTATGGAAATACTATGTCTGAATAGATTTGAAGGGAAAATGAAATTCGGAGTCTCCACGCCCCCACTGAAAAGCAGTCTATCCAATGCTTTGATTTCAGCTATGAAATTATAATTTGAAAAAAAAATAAAGAAGGGAACATATTGTACTCATTCAAATCTAACTTTGTTCCCCCCAAACTGGAAGATTGGATTTTCTTTATTAAATTAGCCCTCTTCTTCACACACTCAAGGGGGCCATTGGCTCAAGGCAGTGAGAAAAATGTCTGGGTTTTGGGGTGCAAGGCTGGCATAATGCTGGTTTGTGAAGAGAATGAAATGTTTTGTTCTGGTGGTGCCCTTCTGCAAGAAAGGGTCCATTTGGACTCCCGTTTTTTAACTGGCCGTCCCTGCTTTCTTCTGTGCTCCTCTGTGTTGTGCCAGCTTCAGCCCTGAGCCTCTCACCGAGAGACAGCTTTGATGTGGCCCCGCTGGGCCGCCGCCCCCCCTGTGCCCTGATTGGTGGATGGCTGGCGGGGCGATGTGGGAGTGGATGGGAGATGAAAGCGCACGGGGCAGCGAGGGGGCACCTGCACACAGAGCCTGGCCTGTGTGGATCCTTCATCTTCAACCGCTTCCCCTGACCGCCGGCTGAACTCCCGTGTCAGCGACCATCACACGGTCGCTGTGACCTCTCCATCTCTGCCTGCCTCGTTCTCTCTATTCACTCGGTCTGTCTCTCTCTCTCTACTCACTCAATCGCTCTGTCTGCATCTCTTATTCCTTCTCCGTCTTTCTCTCCAACTCTCTCTCTTTCCATATAAGTGTATTGTGAGAGTGTAGTTGTCAGTTGACAGGTGTAGTATGTGCTGTGTATTCAGCTGCAATATACAAGGTGAAACAATATGTTGCAAGGATATTGATGTCTGTGCCTCTGGAATTGAAGTGGTCTTTGTAGAAGTGATCCCAGCATGTGCTCTGAACAAAATGAATACATTGCCAATATTACAGTTATAAAGCATGTACTTTGTGTTGGATCTTCATCTAATTTCATGTCATACTAATATTCCAGGAACACAGAAATCAGTTTCACTGTAAGGGTGTGGTAATGAAAATTGTAATGACAATTTTAAATATTTTACATATTAAGACAATATCCATTTGATGTGAAGCAGATGAAAATTTGCCAACATCTGTCAAGTTTCAGCTGTAGGGCTGATTGATTTGCCACTCTTGACCTCTGTGTGAATTTGATTAACCATAAAATGGTGCATTATGTCACCCCTATTAGGACCATTTAGTATTGCCAGAAGGTCAGAGCAAAAAATACCTCTTTTTCACTTTTATTGAGATGTCTCAGCAATAAGGGCACTGTTTCAGTACAGCTGTATGCCAAGAAGGCGCAATCAGCTACAATGAACTCCTCTGTGCCATCACATTTCAGACGTTTCACTGTGTCCAAAAGAAGATGTGATGCGATTTCTTACAAATAAAACAAATAAAAAGAAGAAGAAGAAAAAAGGAATGTTGCCGGTTGATAAACTGAAATAAATGATTTTAGTTTGAGTAACATGATTATAAATTCATTTTGGTTTATCATGTTTACATAAGCTTGGATTCAGTATTTTGGATGTGAATAAAAAATGATCACATTTTAAGGCCAGAAGAAAAACTTGTGTCTCTGATTTGACGAGTTTGTGAGTACCTGAGAAACTATTTATTTTTCCCACTTACGGCGTTACTGTTGAACTAATACTTACGAGGCTTGCGACAATGCATTGTCTATTAGGCTGAGATGATAGTTGTGTATAGATTTACTGCAGTGTGTCTGTATGAGTGGGGTTGTCCAAATAACGTGCTGTATTTTCTGCTAGACCGGGGTCCTGACCTTACTCTCATATGCTGCCGGTGTGCACCAATGTCCCAGGTCTCAGGGAAGACTATATGATTATGATCCCTCTGCTTTTTAGAGCCGTTTGGAGAACAGAGATCTGAGCTGACCCTGTGTAAATGCAGTTGTTGCAGAGGGGACCTGCTTGTAAATGAGGGTCATGGTTCAGGTGCTAGAGGTCACAGGGGTTGGACCTCTTTGTGCATGAGGGCGCCTCAGTGCCTGCCTCCTCTTCGACCTCCTTTTGCTGAACGTGCATTCGATTGTGTTAGGGCCGATAACGTATGGAGCTCAATGGCAACAGAGTCACCTCTGGGCCCAGCGAGATGTGAAAGGTGACAGGCAGCAGGATCTAAGCCAATAGACCTCAAAGAGCATCTGTCAGATGTCTCAGACAGAAGTGTGTGCTCAGCAGTCACAATGCACTCTTTAAAAGAGACACGGTGATTGTGTAGATGGACAGGTGGTACCTCACTATTGTCTAGCGCTGAGTTTTGTTTAACCTTTTACTACATCCCATGTTTGTTTGTTGTTTAGTTTTCCCCCATTAAGCTTGGGAGATCTTTCAAATGCTCATTTATTCTGACGCTAAAGTTTCAGCTTATACATTTCCATGTCATTTATCTATTGTTTCCTTCTTATACCTAACTACCTGTCCAGACGTTCGGTGGGAAGAGCTTGAAGGAATTGCCAAAGGACGTGTGAAAGTGCTGCACTTCTGGCCGCGCAAGAGAATTTCAGAGCAAAGCGTCAGGACTCACAGCACTTAGGCCCAGTCCCAAAGGCTGTGACTGGCGCAGTGGGGCCCACATTAGCTCAGCCACAGCTCTCTGAAATGGACTCGCCTGAGCGGAATGAAGCACATAAGGCACCTTGCACACCATGCCAAGGGGTTTATCAGGCACAGATCAATGGGCGCCTGCATTCTCTCAGAGCGCCCGAGCCGCAAGGGCAAATACAGTATCTTGGGGGGGTGGCGGAAGTCATACTGTATATAGGCTTAGGGCTGTGTATGTGTGTGTGTCTCGCCTGCTTTAATCAGGTTGTCCAACAGCAAACACTGTGCTGTCAAGTGAAGCGTTTCAGGCGGCAAAGCCTTTCAGTCAGGACAAAAGGTGGGAGAAGCCGTGGGACTGCATGGCCCAACCCTCTCATTCGCTGAATGCTCCTCAGTTCTCCAGTGGAGCTCAAAAGGCCTTTGCCCTTCCAGCTGTAAAATTGGCTGACAGGGAGCCTCTAAAGCCCCCCACTCATAGATGAGTCCACACAAACTGCAGCATTTACTCAGGCTGATTGAGTCCTGAAGCAACCAAGCTTTTCATCAGGATGATATTTCACCCAGGTAGTGACTGAAAATGAAACATTACTTCAGGGCCTGTTTTGGCAAATGTTGTGATGATCATGATTAGATTATAGCGGCATTATAACCAAAGCTATCCATTGTTACATAGTTTATGCTAATCAATTAACAACATATCGAAAAGCATATATTAGCTATGTATGATAAGCTTCCATTAAGTCTGGTAAATATCTATTTTAGATAATCAGACCAAATTAAATCATACTAATTGAGGTGATGTATCTACAGGACCAAAGCTGAGTGATACACGTTTCCCTGGAAAACACATTGGAAAAATATTGATTTCCAGAAAAGATGTATCTCTGAAACCATAGGGACGGCCTATTAACAGAATGAAGAGGAAAGAAAAATCAATGGTAATGTCCAAGTAGATTTCCGTCTTCTAGCTAGCTATTATAATAGTGTGGAGCCTGAAAACTCTCTCAGCCTGTCATGATGGTGGCTATATAAACGCAAACACAGCCATTAGTTTCTCATAATGTTGATATTTGGTAGCATCTTTTTAGCATGTAGTTCCTTGAAGGCCTTTCATTCTGTGATTTACAATCTGTGCCCGAAAATACACTAAAATGTATCCTTTGGAAATTGACACTGATAAGAAAGATTACAGCAAAAGGACTGCTGATTAGAATCGGAGGCGGCATCCTCGAGCCATTTGCAAATGTATGAAATTGGCTAACGACAAGGTCGTGGCCGTGGGCACCAGGATATTGAGCAGTACAGAGGAGGAGATCTGCAGTCGGCACAGAGCACCAACAGTCAGGGCCTCGCCATGTTGTTGACATGATTCCTAGGACTCTCCTTTCATCACGGCCGCTGCCACTCTCTGTCAGGAGGAAAGAGAAAGGATTGTAACTTTGGCCCTATTGTTTAACATCTCCCAAAGACGGAGGACACAGAAATTATTCTGAAGAGCAGAAGACACACGGTGGAAAATGACCTTTAACTGCACTTCCTTAGCTGAATCTCATCCAATTAGAGCACTGTATATTTTCCCTAATAGCGGCTGATGAGGCAGGGCCTATGAGCAAGCACGCCCGACCGGCGTTGCTATGCAGCGAGATGGCTGCTTAGCACCGGAGGAGCGCTGGGGAATAAGTGAGCAGAGAGCTTTAATTTGATAGGGTTAGAATCCTGCAGGCTCCAGGGTCGGGGGTCATCAGGAGCTCGTCTCACACTGAATATGAAGAAATCACAAGTAAATTGCTTACATCTGCTGCCGGTGGCTGGGAGGGCTATGATTGGTTCCCAGAGGTGTGCACCATCTCACGCGGGCAGCGGAAGGGGGCCTTGGTGCAAAGAAGGTTTGTAATTTGAGTAATTCTGCATTAATAGATGTTAAAAAATCATTGGAGCAGCTGGTTTGAAAAGCAGAGCCTTTATGAAATGCTTGTGGATCACGGGGGTGTTTTTTCCACCTTCTTCTTTAAATGTCTCTGCTATTATCACTACAGCCGCTTGCAAGTGCTCGCTCGCTCACTCTTTCTCTCTCTCTCTCTCTCTCTCTCTCTCTCTCTCTCTCTCTCTCTCTCTCTCTCTCTCTCTCTGTCTCTCTGATGGAGGAGATGATGTGGTGCATATGCAATATGTCAGACAGGAAAGTAGATAAATAAGGCAAACAAAACCGCCATGTGAAAATGACTATCCATCAACATTGTCCAAGGCCTGGAATGAAGAAAACAGCTTGTAATATTACTGCTCATGAATAATGCTACTGGGGTTTGAAGTTCAAGATGCAGCATATTGCACTCCCCGCGTTTGTCTTTTCCACGTATAGAACGTATAGGTACCCAACCACCTCCTCCGTAATTGCTAAACCTTTAAATGTGTTTTTGTTTGTGTTAGTAACTTTGATAGATACAGACATGCATTTAGTGAGGAGGAGTTACTTTACATTTTCTATTTGGATTCAATCACAATCAAGATATTTTGTATATTTTTCCTCTAACCAATACAACACTTGTCGGGCGCTCATATTTCTCATCATAGCCTTTACTTTGGGATTGTGTCCAACAGAAAATTAGACAGGCTGTGAATTATCACAAATGCTCTGGCAAATGACACTCCATTGGAAGGTCTTTGTCATCAATTATGTGTCTATTAAGAAACAGTCAATCAGTCAATGTGCAAATAGCCAACCCTCCAATGGCTCAGTCATAGACAGGATGCTGTCAATAGCCCATCTGATATGATTTAACTGTGGAGGAACTAGGTGCTCACCTTAGTGACTTCACAATCCCATTCACCATTTGGAAACCATCCTCTACTATTACTGATTTATTGACATTAAACAAAGATTTTTAATGAGGAAATTTAATGAAAATATATTATTTACATCATTCTCGGACAGTCTCTCTCCTTATGTGGTCCTTATGACTGACTGATCATCACTTTGTAATATTATGGAGAATGGATATGGGATTGAATTGCTTCTCTCTCTCTTTTTGCCCAGCCTGGTCTCATAGACATAGCAAACTAAAATCAGGGACACTCAAATTAGTATGATATGTTACGTTTGGTTTGGTTACATAAGACAGAAGTTTACTTAAATCAAAAACAAAAGGAGGGTGGTTGGTCGGAGTGGATGGGTGGGCGTATAACGTGAACGTCTAGAAACCCAAATGGTGCATTTTAGTATCTCATTACAGACAACTTTAGCATTTTAGCTAATTAGCAACATTGCAACTACTTAGTACTTTTTTTAGCTACTTTGCAACTACTTAGCATGTTAGCTAACCCTTCCGCTAATGCTAATCTTAACCCTTAACCTAACTGCTAATCCTGACTAGCTTCAACCCTAACCTTAATCCTAACCTTAACCCCTAAACCTAACCCCTAACCTAGGTAATGTTAGCCACCTAACTAACATTAGCGTTAGCCACCTAGTCACCGAACTAACATTAGCCTCAACAATTTGTAATTCGTAACATACGAATTGTAATTTGTAACATATCATACAAATTGTAATTCATAATATACACTACATGACCAAAAGTATGTGGACACATGCTCGTCAAAGATCTCATTCCAAATTCATGGGCATTATTTTGGACTTGGTACCCCCTTTGCTGCTATAATAGCCTCCACTCTTCTGGGAAGGCTTTCCACTAGATGTTGGAACATTGCTGCGGGGACTTGCTTCCATTTAGCCACAAGAGCATTGGTGAGGTCGGGCACTGATGTTGGGCGATTAGGCCTGGCTCACAGTTGGCGTTCCAATTCATCCCAAAGGTGGTCGATGGGGTTGATGTCAGGGCTCTGTGCAGGCCAGTCAAGTTCTTCCACATCTCAACAAAACCATTTCTGTATGGACCTCGCTTTGTGCACGGGGCATTGTCATGCTGAAACAAGAAAGGGCCTTCCCCAAACTGTTGCCACAAAGTTGGAAGCAAATAATAATCTAGAATGTCATTGTCTGCTGTATATTTCCCTTCAGTGGCACTAAGGGGCCTAGCCCGAACCCTAAAAAACAGCCCCAGACCATTATTCCTCCTCCACCAAACTTTACAGTTAGCACTATGCATTCGGACAGGTAGCGTTCTCCTGGCATTCATCAAACCCAGATTCATCCGTCAGACTGCCAGATGGTGAAACGTGATTCATCACTCCAGAGAACGCATTTCCACTGCTCCAGAGCTCCAGAGTTCAATGGCGGCGAGCCATTGTAAAGGTGGCATCCTATGACTGTGCCACGTTGAAAGTCTCTGTGCTTTACAGTAAGGCCATTCTACTGCCAATGTTTGTCTATGGAGATTGCATGGCTGTGTGCTCTATTATATACACCTGTCAACAACGGGGGTGGCTGAAATAGTCTAATCCACTTATTTGAAGGGGTGTCCACATCCTTTTGTATATATAGTGTATCATACGAAATGTATGATGTACATCCACAAATCAGTACATACCATAGCAAACGTAACATATCATACTAATTTTGGTGTCCCGGATTTTTAAAATTATGTTACGTCTATCCCTGAGTCCAGGTTGTTCTGCCCTACAGCATTTGAAGCAGCAGCAGCAGTACATTTGACTGAATAAAAACGCAAATTGGATGTCTGGCGGACTAATTTGATTTCCGAAAAGCTGAAACCGAGACCCTGTTAGCTACCTCGAATGATGGACACTAATATTATGTTCTCACTTTGTAACTGCAGTTTTAGTGGGTATCCCTTCCCAATCAAAACAACTGCCTCCAAAACATTATTGCATTATGTTACCATTTTGAACCAAATGACTGTGAACTGGCTCCGCTTCATCGGAGAAGTTCATGCACAAACACATTGCAATTACTGCTGCTTGACTCCTGTTTCATAGAGTCCAACTGTCTGTGTGAGGTAACTCACAAACTCCAGATAATGGACTGTGTTTGGAATATCATCTTTGTTGACAGTGACATGGACATGGAGTTAGACATTTTCCTGCCTATTTAAACTAGAATGCAAATGATTTCAACCAAGTCTAATTCTTCTCTCACAGTCAGAAGTGCTATTTATACACTTCAAGATTATTTGTTGTATTTTTAGAAACCATTATTCTGCTGCGACATCTGTCAACAGAGGATGAAAGATGAAAAGAAGTCTGGCTGCTTTTATAAGAGTGCTGATGGGTCTGCAACTTTCACATCTTCTCCCTGTCAAGAACAATATATTTGCCTTATTAACCACTGAGCTGGTAGCCTTTATTCAGGTTCTGACATAAACCAACTAGATTATCAAATATGGCAACTCAATTTGACCATAGGTCACACTGATAACGTGTCTGTAATACATTATTTCATGACATACAATGCATTTGGTTTTCCTCAGCCAGCGCTTAGGTAGATAAAGTACTGTATGCATTTTCAATATTCCTGTGCTCAGGAGACTCTTTATGTCCAGTATATAGATTAGTGTGCCTCTGCGCGAGCTGAAGGAAGACCTGATAGTCTTCACCGTTCTCCATAATTGCTATGACAGACTCACTTAGGCTGCTCCTCCGTCCAATGGCATTATTGACATGGATATATCTCAGCATCTTTGTGGTGGGGAGAGAGGGCCTTCCAGTCCACCATAATGGCTGGATATGTACAGTGTGGAAAGGAAACCAACCTTTTATAATGATAGGTAGGTAGTATTCCACTGGGACATCTTTTAAGAAGAAAAGGGATTAGATAAATTAGTCACAAAGTCATGCGACCATTTTGACGTTTCTTTGAAAATATTTACTGTATGCAATATTCATGAAACGGTTTGTGAGAAAGCCAGATGATAGTAATCATCAAATAAGAAACCAACTTCAAAATATCCTGTTCAAATGCACAAAAAAAGGAATTTGACCAAAACTTGTTTTCCTCCATCTGTCAAAGACTCTCCCTATTAAGCAGAAGGCACCATTACTCTGATTCCCACTTGATATACATTTTTTATGTCTAAATGTTTCCCATAACCTTGTTGCTTAAGTGATTTGTTAGGGAAAATAAATACATAATAATTAAAAGAGGAGGTTTGTTTGGCTCATGAATCAGCAGTGGGCTGTGATGGCTGTGGCTCCAGCTGAAGCTGAGGCTGAGGTAGCTCGCTAGCTCAATAAGCCTGCTTTCCTCTTCAACATTGGGCCATGGTAATGAGAATATCTGGAGGTCAATGGGGGTTACTCAGTCTTCTTCAACAGGAAATTAGCTTTTGGTGGGCTGTGTTCCCAAGGTAATGAGCAATGTGTGTGTATTTAATCTTAGCTAATATTGTTATAATAACTAAATGAATTATTAAAAACAAGCATAGCTACATTCTGAAGACCACCAATGTGAGGGGGATCCATGGATGCAGCATTACCCTACCAGTTCTATCAGTTCAGTGAAGCTTGGCTGTGAAGTAGAATAATTATGCTCATTTGGAGAGCAGGGTCAGACAATGCCTACGTTGATCAAACGTTACAGTGGATTTTCCACAGGTCTAAAGAATGGGGGCCATGGTCTCTGAGCAACTAGAACAAGACCTCTGTTTTCTGGGGTCAAAGGTCATGGTTATGTTTGCAAAGCCCATCTTTACTATTTGTTATTCTATAGGTTTAGAAAATAAATAATCATTACCAGAGTGCAATTTAATTGTAAATCATACCGAATGTGAGGCAGTTATTATTATTTTTTATACTTGCATAGCTCAGTTTATTCATCTTTCCTCCCACACACATATAACCAGTCCAGTTCTAATCTGTTTCTTCTTTTTGACCATTGCAAGGTCATCATTTCCTTAGCATCTATTGTCACGTAGTATAGTGAGGACTATGAATCTAAAGTCATAATATGCAAATGTATTCTCCGTATTGTATAACCACGTGCATCTGGCATGATTGGGTAGTGAGGGACAAATTGTCCTCGGCCAAGACGTTTTGCGACTCAGCAAAAGCTAATGCTGATCTTCTTAATAGCACAGCTCTGTTCACATCTCCATGATAAAGGTGAGCATCGTGAGAGAGGAGAAGGTGATTGAATTGCAAAATGAAGAGCCCCCTTTTGCACTGAATAATATTTTCTCCTTTATGCATATGGAGACGAGCTGGACACACTTCGTCCAGAAATCACAGATGAACAAATGCATCTGTTTGGTCCAAGACGGTGTAAATACTTTATTCATATGATGCTAATTTCACCCTGTCATTTTGATCACGTCATTCTCTCTTGAATATTGCAATTAAGTTTTGAGAGATAAAACATGCCAACTGCTCTGCATTTCAAGGCTTGATTGGACTATCAGCCAGTCAGTATGGCGCTGTGGTTTTCATCACTGTTAATTGATCCTTTCTTTAATTAATCTGGAAAGGAAAGCCCATATCTCTATCCTGTCTGATGGTCTCCTCTGTCCGTCATAACATAATAAAGGCCCTATCCTACTGTTAGTTACTCTGCCTTAGCCCCTCGCTCTGGCACTCTGCCAAATGTACTATTTATGGAGCACCTATCTATAGGCAGGTTCTGCTATATGTACTCCAACGTCTGGGTTCATTAACAATACTTTAGCTAGTTACTTTTCATTTGCATGCAGTCACCTTAGTATGCCTTTAATAAGGATATGTGGGTTAGTGGTATTCCAAGGTTCAGACCTACAAGTCGCTTGAGCACTGGGCATCCAACTCCTCTCTCTCTCTCTCTCTCTCTCTCTCTCTCTCTCTCTCTCTCTCTCTCTCTCTCTCTCTCTCTCTCTCTCTGTCTCTCTCTCTCTCTCTCTCTCTCTCTCTCTCTCTCTCTCTCTCTCCCTCACTCTCTCTCTCTCTCTCTCTCTGTCTCTCTCTCTCTCACTGTCTCTCACTCTCTCTCACTCTCGCCATCAGATCCTGCTTCCTCTCTTCTTCCGCACTGCGTTTCTCGGCCCACGTACTTCATGTGTTAGAGGCACCAATGAGGTTTTCTTTTACAATCATACTGCTACCTCTATACAATCATACTGCTACTGCTTTTACTCAGATGTGTCTCATGCAATCTGGTGGTGCATAGTCCATCACTAGCACCATAATCATCTCAGATACAATCTTCCTTCAAGAGTAAACTTGTCAGTCTTAAGCCATTTGAGCTTTCCTGGGGCAAAAGGATTAGCCAACATTCAGCTAACTTCAGTATCACTGAATATATTCTTTACATCATTGTCCTCTATTCAGGAGCCATAGTATTTGGAACAGCAGGTGACTGAAACTTGAATATGGTACTATATTATCTCAGATTCATAAGACATGGGCTTACCTGAGGCATTTTTCCAACTGGTTTCTTTGTTCAATGTAATTGTCTCAGTTCAGGATTTTCAGGATTTTCACAGCTCTACTATGATTTTGACAGAGGCACAGTACTTGCTATAATGATTACTCGTAGGAGGTGTCAAATAAGGTCTTAGCCCTTGGGCTTTTTGCAATGAAAGTGTGGTTCTTTTTTTGTGGACGCAGTTAAACTTACAATAGGACCATAAAGCGTTTTCCTCCAACAAACTGTAACGAAATGGATGGGAGGCAGCTGAGAAATGAACATGTAAGTATCTGTTTCTGTCTAATTAAATCCGAGGGCAGTCTCAGACCTGCTACTGCCAAGAGCTGGATCCACAGAGCTGCTGGGTCTGCTGCTACTGCCTTTTGTGGTAGCATACTGCCACCTATAGCTCAAACCACAATACTCACCATGACCACAAACCTTTGTCTGCCTGTCTACTGTCAGATTACTGAGGAGGCAAGTTAGGTGGTGACAGATACCTGATTTCAGTGTCATCAGTCAGCTGGTAAGATAAAGCATTCTTTTTAAGATCACATATCTCTTTTGATGCTTCTTTATCACTATTTATACAACATACACCTGTAATAACACTAATCATCAGAACAGGGGATAATGCAACCTCACCTCCTTATCTGCTATGATATGAGAGTGAATTGTGTTTTCTTAGTGTAGGCTTTTGTGAAGCCACATTAGTTGTTTGCTCCTCCTGAGAACAAAGGAGAAGAAGAGGCAGCTGGAGGAGCAATTGTTGTCCATCAAGGGCTATTGAGAGTTCAATTATTTATCTTGTGAAGTGTTCCAAGGATGTGGTCAGCTCATCAGGGTCATAATGCACACAGAGAGAGGACATGTGCATGAGGCAAGGGGAGTAGGATGTTGTTGTAGTTAGTGAAAAAAGGCAAAGCGTTTCCACATCCCCGATCCTCCCACGGTTCATGCAGTGGTTGTGAGGAAGTCTTGGACTCGCCACCTACGCTCCTCACATCTCAGCTGGTGAGCTGTAGCAAGACCTTAGTGGTTATCTCTCTGACTTTATTCAGCTGTTTAAGACAGCAGTACAGACAGGCAGACAGTATCACTGTACTAACATAACACAGCATGCTGTACACCCAGTGATTTAGAGGATAGTCAATGTGAAAAGTGTAATCAATGCCATATTGGGTTTATTGTCATTATTAGATCATTTGTTCTTTAGGCCTCTTTGCTTGTATTTGTAGATCAGTGGTACAACACATTTTCCTAGCCAGGATTCTGAAGGTTTATGAAAATGAGCCTTTGTAGCTGCCCTACTTTCAAAATGTTCAAAGCACATCTGAAAATGAGAGTGAATTGTATAGGAGTATTTATAATTTCTCTGTTTCAGAATCTATCACCAATCTGTTCATAGCAAATTTCACCTTCAAATTGACAGTTAATGTCCATCTATTGTTCTCGGTGAAATGGACTGGGAGATTTAAGAGAAATGACATATTTTACACTGAACTCAATAATCCATAAAGCCGGTTTTGCTTAAGTCATTGTGCAGTACTGTGAGTATGTTAACACCATTAAATCACCTCAAATGTCTTCGTGATTCAATCTTTTTCACAGTGGACGACAAGTGAATTGAATTCCCCCAAAGTGCCTGTCCATTTCCTGTCTGTGTGTGACGAGCAGGGAGGCTGCTGGGAGAAGCTCAGATTCACTTTGTCTTTCCATTTTTTTTTACACCATTGCAAAATGTGACAGCACATACTTCTAATAAAAAGATTTGAAACTTAACTGACCAATTTGTGTCGTTGCAATGCTTAAAATATAATATTTCAACCTTCAATGACTGCAGCACCAAACGTGATTGAAAATCTATTCCAGAATAAACACCATACTTTCATCAACCATTGCACTTTACCATAACTAATTAATTTTAGCCCAGAGCGATGTAATATATTTTCTCTCATCCAGACAAGTAGTATTTATCCTCACCATTTTTAAGAGCAGACAAGATCCATGCAATCCCCAAATGCTGCTCCTCACCCAGCTACCCACCCACCCAGCTGCTGCCCCAGCCTTGGCCCAGCCTGTCAGTGGTACTCTATAGCACGGCTGCGCTTAGTGGCCGTGACTCCTTGACCTGCTTTCCCGCTTTGCTGTGGCGACTCCTGCGTGAATAGCTGCTGGCGCCTCTCTGTGGCCTGTCTCCCAGATCAGGACACAGTCTGAACACATAGAATGGGCTCTAGCACCACGCACTGTGGATAGTCTTTGATTGGGTTATTTTACTATGCGCTTCTTTATGTCGGCCTGTTTCTGCTCTGCTTGACAATGCCCTCCAGGTCAGGTATGAGAATAACAATAGGCGTCTCCTTCTATGTTCCTCAAAGACTGTATTGTTCCATTAGCATGCTTCATTCTTTCAATGCTAACAGTCGGCATGAATAAGGATTATGCGAGAACGCAGACAGAGATATAGGCCTATACTGTTTAGATTTCTTTTCAGAAAGAAGTGCATCAAATGCATCCCTTTGACCATCGTTTATACAATGGACTAGCAAATGGGGATGGATGTAAGGAATGTATGCGTGAGAATGAAATAGAAATCGGCCTCATAATGATGCGGGGACAAAGCATGCAAGTGTTTGAAAGCCTATTGTAAAGGTCCAGTCAGTGACCTCTAAATGCCAAACTAAATATGTCTGTAGCCATAATAACTTTTATAATTTGAATGATGATGATACCATTGCAAGTCTCTTATGCACAAGCACTTATCATCTGTGAGGGAAAGCTATCCACCATCTCAGTACCATATACATGGAGGGAGGCAGGGTAGACTAGGCTCTAGGCTGGGGAGCACTGATTCCCTCTGACAGTCTGGCTCTGCTTGCTACCTGCCTAATCCCTGGCTCTTTAAAATTGTGTTTGGAATAAACTGACTAAAGGGAATAGGGCTTCAGAGTGCTGAAGGAAATGGAGAGCTCTTTAGGTTTGATTGACAGCTCTTGTCAGTAAGTCTTTCTCAGTAAGAGGCACCTGCCTCAGCCCTGGTGGAATCCACGTTCCAAAGCGAGGCGCAAAGGCGTTGTCTTAATTATCCCCAGAAAAAAAGAAACACAATTAACAGTAAAGCGTTTAGGGTAGAGAGATTATTTACTGGGGCCCGTCCAGTGGAGACAGACGCTGGGTGCTCCTGGGAGACGGACATGTCCGTCAGCATAGGATGGCCAACCAATCCAATTAAATCTCAGATCTTTCAGCCGGTCAGAGACAAGCCAACGGTGTTCATCATCCAACAATGACATTCCTTTGGTTTTTCATTTAAATCCAATGTGTTCTCAAGACAAAAGGGTTCTATTCAGTCCAGGACTACATGGTGAGTTGCAAAGCTATGCAAGAACAGCAATAGTTTTCATTGATAAAGAATCTCTTACAATACACTAAAACACGTGCGATTACATTGTGTTTATCCAAGGTTAAGTATGAATACAGTGTTCATGAAGGTTGTCTGCATAAGGTTCAGTATGGCTGTGAGTGGCTGGTAAAGAAAGGATCCTGTAAGAGCCTGTATGTAGCCTGTATATTAGAAGCTTTGGTTCTCAGCCATCTACATGTGAGGTAGGTCACTCAGGGTCATGGACATGGGGATTCTGATTAAGACGTTGATGGACGTAACAAAGGAGATGGGGGCTGTGACAGAGGGAAGATGCCAGTGCTTTTCTACATGAACTTTGCAGAGCAGACCCTCCAGGCAGTGGCAAGCCAGAGAAAGAAGGATTGTGGTGAGCCAAAGAACTTTACTTCAGGAGAGGCAGACCAAATGAAAGTCTGGCACACTGGGACCCCAGGTCAGCTAGCAGGTGGGAATAAGATGGAGGAGAGGGGGGGAAAGAGGGTGTAAGAGCAGGGACGTCACATCTGGCCTGAATTAGGAAGGTAATACGGCGCGCCCTGAAAAAGTGTTTGAGGATCTCGGAGGCAGATCTCCTTTCCTAAGTAACACCAGGTCTTAGTGTCACGGGGGGCAGATCAGAGTGATTATAGCTGGGTCTTTGAGGAGCAGGTGCCACTTCTACTGCTGTCTCATACGCACCACTGCTTAACTGTATGGAATGTCGTTAATCTAGCATTATCATAGGATATCTACGCAGGGGATATTTTAGGTTTTACTTTACTTGTAATAGATCTTGTTCAGTATTTCTTTGTACATATTTTATCAGATGCGCTATATCACTCTGAAGACAACAATGGTTGTGGTGAATGTTGAACCATAATTTTACCAGTGCACTGTAGGGGAAAAGCAGAGTCCTGTGTCCCATTTAATCATAGTAAGTGGATTACCTCACCTCACATTACCTCATCCTCTAATTTTAAGATATCACAATATAAAACCCCTTGGCCAGCTGATTTAACATCCCCTGACCGCCCACTGCCAACTATTAACAGGGAGATACATTCAGGGACAAAATCCTCTGAGAAGCCAAGAGTAACAACAGCGTCTCCTAATCGTCTCATAATTCCCCCTATGGCTCTATCACATTCAATGTCTCACACGGCTTCTCTCCCCCTGCTACCATAGCAGAGACTGACATTTTGGAGAATTGATTCATCGCTACATTAAGTAATGCAGTAATCAATTACTCAAACAATTTCTCGGGGAAAACAGAAGCATTTTAAAAGAGGCATTAATGTCACTATTGGAGGAATAAAATGGTTTGGTTGCAATGTGAGCTGTATCTGACTGGGAGCGCTCTGAGCCTCAGTCGGTAACTTACCCGAGCAGCACAGTGAAGTGGAAGGTCTCTTTTTCACGCTACCATTTTCATCCCATTTAATCGAATTCCCCACTATTGTTATCACATCTACAAAACAATTCTGTGGTGCGGTTACCCAGAAAGTGAGCTTGCATCTGCTCTCACAGGGGAGTGGGAAGAGCAGCTGTGGACAAAGAAGACAGTGTGAGGACCACAGAGTAGGAGATGAAAGGTAAAGACACAGCTACAGTATAACACACTTTTACTGGCTACAATGTGGAACTGGAACACACAGCTTTGTTATTCAAGGTTTCGAGAGGATATGGGTCATTATAAATATGGTTCCATTGTTGTTGTACACTCTATTACAGTATATTCCCCTCCACTAGAGTAGGATGCTAGTTTTTGTTGTTGCACAACATAGTTCGACCAGGTAGTTATGTGGTGGCTTCAGGGGGACTTTTCGAACAGAATTGAAACACAAATATGCCTTTGTTATCCTGTAAGTCATCTTAAGTGCTTTAATAAGAACGGTATTGTCTCCATAGCTCACTGAGCTACCCTAAACCTAGCCCAAAGACACAGAGATGGAATCTGAGCCAACAGCATTTTAGTTTAAACAGCTTTTTAGGCTTTCCTCGAGTACATTGTGCACCCTTGTGGTTTAACATAAGAATTACTATTATCAAGTAATGGTCTGTGCAATACTATTGGATTAGTTTAGTATGCAATAATCAGTCCATAAAGATGGCTCATTATCGATATAAAAATATACAGTATCATAACATTATTGAATTATGTAGCATTATGCATCATTTCCCCAATAACCTGTCCTATGAACATGTAAAATTGTAGGCTAGTATTTTGCTCCACTAAAAAATTCCTCAACCACAAACTTCCTGGCCCGTCCTTGTGAGTTCACTGAACTTTTGCAGTGTATTATACACCAGTGTACTCATACTCATGGGGTGATGCTGCAGGGCCGGGTGGTTGCAGTTCAGTAATGATTTACAAATAACAATAAACTAAAGAATGAACAAATCAATAAATCAGTAGATCTCTGGATATTTGAGAGCCAACCTTATTTCTTTATTTATCTGGATCTTTTATTGTTATCGTCTCTCCAAGGCAGGAGCAGGAATCCCAAATGATCCGAGGGGTTAGGGGGCGCGGCGCCCCCGAGCCCCTAGCCCCATAGCGGAGGTAACGTATTCAATGGCCTGGGGCGAGTGGTGGAGAGGAGCAGCCCTGCTGCATACTGATGGCAGGGAAAGGAGGCAGTAATTGGAGCTGCAGAGGAGAGGGGAGAGGAGGGCAAGCACTAGGAGATGATGGCTTTGTTTTGCCTCTCTCTGCCTGTCTGTGCCGCTCAAACTCCTCCCCCCACACCTCTCCCTCTCACACTCACTTACTGCAGATAGGGAGGAATAGAAAAGAGATACTTGCTAATTGGTCTCTTGCTGCTTGCTTAAAGATCCATAGGTTTATTTCTAGGGGTTTTATGTCTATTGAAACTAATAAACGACTTATGTACTTGTGTGTATGGTAATTCAAGAATTACATAAACCTATCAAATATTGTTGTCGGTTGCATAGCGCACAGTGGCATGTGTTAAAGATGGGTATTATTAATAACATGCAATTGTGTGAATATAACACAATCTTCTACATCTACATGTCCATGCAAAATAACACACAACTTAATGGGATGTAGGAACATGAATAGATCATTTTATGCTCTATTTGTAACTCCTGGCTATAACACACCAGCCTGGAGTCTATGGAAGGCAATTTAAAGCTGTCTGGAAGGATGTAAATTGGTAAATATCAGTTTAATCAGAGCACATCTCAGTTAATTAAGAAAATTACACTGACAAACCGTCTGAAGCTGAAATAAGAACGCAAGCCAGCATGGCAATCAGAACCATCCCTTATGGTTCAGCCACACAGCTCCCTCATGTGGGTAAGAAACCGTGCTCACACAGTATGCTGCAACACTGTACAGTAGCTTAACATCACTATCTAAGAAATGGTACAGGAGGTAGCCAGGCATGATTTTACATCTATACAGTAAGGCTGTTTGTGTCTTATGCCCTGAAGAATTGTATTCTTAAAACATTCACATCATCATGACATTCTGATCTGTTGACACAGATTAGTGATGTGAAATGCTTGGCTAAAGGCCGGAGTCCTGGTGGCGGCGTGTTAGAGTCATTGCTCCCCACCAGCCCAGACTGCAGTGAACAGGTTGAAGCCAGAGCCTGGAGCCTGCGGGTCAGTGGAAGGACGTGAGCAAGTGGAGCTTTCATTTCCTGTCAAAGAGGAGCAGCGAGGAGCTTTCAGAGGGATCAGTCGCAGCCTAATTGGGCCCCGGTGGGTGACACGGCAGCGTCGTAAATAAAGCACAGTTTTAGTGTCTCTGCCACTGGACTCTTTAAACCTTCATCACAGAGCAAGCACTTCCAATCAAAGACCACATCTAATTACTTTGCTAGAGGTTGGTTTTTTAATTGATCATTTTTTCCATATGCATTTATGTATTTAATCAGAAATTAGAGCATACATTTCCTCAGTGCTGGAGGACCTGGTAGGGGACCATAATTAGCAGGCTTGTGCCTGACACTATCTGCTGCTGTTTAATACGCTGGTCTGGTGTCACTCTGACAGTACCTCTACATGGTGTCACTCTGACAGTACTACTGCATGGTGTCACTCTGACAGTACTACTGCATGGTGTCACTCTGACAGTACTACTGCATGGTGTCACTCTGACAGTACTACTGCATGGTGTCACTCTGACAGTACTACTGCATGGTGTCACTCTGACAGTACTGCTGCATGGTGTCACTCTGACAGTACTACTGCATGGTGTCACTCTGACAGTACTACTGCATGGTGTCACTCTGACAGTACTGCTGCATGGTGTCACTCTGACAGTACTACTGCATGGTGTCACTCTGACAGTACTACTGCATGGTGTCACTCTGACAGTATTGCTGCATGGTGTCACTCTGACAGTACTGCTACATGGTGTCACTCTGACAGTACTACTGCATGGTGTCACTCTGACAGTACTACTACATGGTCTCACTCTGACAGTACTACTGCATGGTGTCACTCTGACAGTACCTCTACATGGTGTCACTCTGACAGTACTACTGCATGGTGTCACTCTGACAGTACTACTACATGGTGTCACTCTGACAGTACTACTACATGGTGTCACTCTGACAGTACTGCTGCATGGTGTCACTCTGACAGTACTACTGCATGGTGTCACTCTAACAGTACTACTACATGGTGTCACTCTGACAGTACTAATACATGGTGTCACTCTGACAGTACTAC